>NW_027602551.1:0-33183 GCF_053455715.1 Rhinoraja longicauda | reverse complement strand
GCACCCTGTCAGCACTTAGGAACCGTAGGCTGTCTTCTACAGATTTGCAGTCAATGTTTGCAGGACGATATGGCCGACGGCTCTCTGCCCAGACAATTCGGAACAGACAGCACGCAGCCGATCTCCGGTCTCATAGGGCTGCCAGGAGGCCTGCCATGACTGCCCTTCACCGTCAGGCCCGTTTGCGCTGGTGACGGCAACACGTGCACTGGAACCTGAACATGTGGAGGAACGTTATGTTCAGCGATGAGTCCAGATTCTGCCTACGGTAGTTGGATCATAGGGTGAAAGTGTGGAGAAGACGCGGAGAACGCTATGCTGATTGCTGCACCAATAGAGTAACATCTTTTGGTGGAGGCAGTGTGATGGTGTGGGGCGGCATCTCCCTCACTGGAAAAACGAGGCTTGTCATCATTGGAGGCAATCTCAATGTAGAGAGATATCGAGATGAGATTCTGCAACCAGTGGCAATCCCATATCTCCACAGTCTGGGACCGAACTCTATCCTCCAAGATGACAATGCTCGCCCCCACAGAGCAGGGTTTCTCAGAGACTACCTCCAGAATTTGGGAGTGGAGAGGATGGAATGGCCTGCCAGCAGACCTGACCTCAACCCCATTGAACACTTGTGGCATCAGCTTGGGCGTGCTGTTCGTGCCAGAGTGACCAACACAACCACGTTGGCTGACTTGCGACAAATGCTGGTTGAAGAATGGGATGCCATCCCACAACAGTGTTTGACCAGGCTGGTGACCAGCACGAGGAGGAGGTGCCAGGCTGTTGTGGCTGTGTATGGTTCTTCCACACGCTACTGAGGCTCCTGTTTATTAAATGAATAAATTGTTAAATTGCCAATATGTCTTGTTTCTTCAGACTTCAATCATCCAATCCACCAAGCAACACCGAACGAGAGTCAATGGCAGAATAAGCTGTTTGGCATTGGCAGAGAAGATTTGGCAGATTTTTCATGGGCGCAACCCACATACTCAGCTCTGCTGCTCATCCCACAAATGCAAGTTCCTTACAAATGTGGCACCATTTAAAAGGGAAATAAACAGGCTTTCGAACGGTATAAGATTTATTGCCAAGAAGCATTGTTACAACAAAGAAATAATCTACCAAAACACAAATGTCCTTACTTTTTGTGCTATGTTTATATGAAGCTAATATTTGTTATCCCCTCTCTCTCCCTCCCCCCTCCCCCCTTTCTATCGCTCTATCTCCCCCTCTCTCTCTCTCCGCCCCTCCACTGTATAAGAAAACATTAAAAATAATAAATTAAACTTAACTAATATTTGATACCCCCTCTCCCCATCTTTCTCACCTATCACTCTCCCTCTCCACCCTTTTCTCTCTCTCTCTCTCTCTCTCTCTCTCTCTCTCTCTCTCTCTCTCTCTCTCTCTCTCTCTCTCTCTCTCTCTCTCTCTCTCTCTCTCTCTCTCTCTCTCTCTCTCTCTCTCTCTCTCTCTCTCTCTCTCTCTCTCTCTCTCACACACACTTTCTCTCCTTTTCTCTCTCTCTCCCCTCTCTCTCACCCTCCCTCAATCTTTCTCTCACCCTCTCTCTCCTCCCTCTCTCTCTTTCCCCTTTTTATCTCCCCCCCTGTGATATCACAGTCAGTGAAAATGGTGAGCAAGAATTAAAGCAGGAACTTTTTCAGATTGGAAAGTGAGCTGAGAAATAGCAAATGGTGTTTCTTGCAGGTAAGTGTGAGGTTTTTATTTTGGGAAGTCAGACCAGAGCATGATCTTCACCGTGAATGGCAGTTCGCTGGGGAGTGTTGTAGAGCAGAGGGATCTCAGAACAAAAGTACATAGTTCCAAGAAAAGGGACGTAACAGGGGGATAGGGTGGTGGAGAAGGTTTTTTTGGCCCACTGTCTTCATCAGTCAGTGAATAAAATTTAAAAGTTGGAAAGTTATGTTCAATTGGACAAGACGTTGGGGAGGACGCACTTGGAGTAATGTGCATATTTTTAGCCACCGTGTTTGGGAAATATGCCACTAATTTGTAAAGAGTGCCGAATATATTATCGAACATGTTGCCCGGAGACAAGGTTCGGAGCTAGAGGGAAAGGCTGGACACGCCAGGACCTTATTCCATGGAGCGCAGTAGCGAGCAGTGATCTCATGGAGGTGCACAGTATCATAGGGAGCGTCATAATATTAACACTAAGACATTTGGACAGGTACATGAGGACACTGGTTAGTGGCCAATTAGTGGGCAATCAGGAGATGAGTGGGCAATATTAGAGCACAGAGTATTGAGGGCAGGGTATTTACATGGATAGAAAATTGGTTGGCAGACAGGAAACAAAGAGTAGGAATTAATGGGTCCCTTTCACAATGGCAGGCAGTGACTAGTGGGGTGCCGCAAGGAACGGTTCTGGGACCGCAGCCATTTACAATCCATATATAGATGATTTTGATGAAGGAATAAAAAGTAACATCAGCAGATTTGCAGATGACACAAAGCTGGGTAGCATGATGAACTGTGAAGAAGATGCTCTGAGGATGCAGGGTGACTTGTATAGGTTGGGTGAGTGGGCAGATGCAGTATAATGTGGATAAATGTGAGGTTATCCACTTTGGTGGCAAGAACAAGAAGGCAGATTATTATCTGAATGGTGTCAGATTATGAAAAGAGGAAGTGCAACAAGACCTGCGAATCCTTGTAGATCAGTCACTAAAAGTAAGCATGCAGGTACGGCAGGCAATGAAGAAAGCTCAGCCACCGGGTCTGACCTTTCTGTCATGGGCCTCCTCCAGTGCCATAGTGAGGCCCACCGGAAATTGGAGAAACAGCACCTCATATTTCGCTTGGGCAGCTTGCAGCCCAGCAGTATGAACATTGACATCTCCAACTTTAGACAGTTCCTCTGTCTCTCTCCTATTCCCCCCCTTCCCAGTTCTCCCACTGTCTTCCTGTCTCCACCTATATCCTTTCTTTGTCCGGCCCCCCTGACATCAGTCTGAAGAAGGGTCTCGACCCGAAGCGTCACCTATTCCCGCGCGGACTAATGTGACACACTCTCTCCCCTTTCACTCTCCCCTTCTCTCTCTCACACTCACCCCATCTCTCTCTATCTCTCTCCTCTTCTTTGACTAAATAAACTAAACTAAATTAAAGAGCTCTAGGGGCGAGCGGAAGCTAGGAATATGGGGAGAAGCAGGCACAGGTTACTGATTGTGGATGATCTGCCATGATCACAATGAATGGCGGTGTTGGCACGAAGGGACAAATGGCCTCCTGCGCCTATATTCTACGTTTCTATGTCTCTAAACTAAAAATAATCTCTCCCCTTTCTCTCCCCCCTCACAATAATCAATTAATTCACAATAATAAACTAAACTAATATTTGATATTCTTTCTCGCATTCCATTTTATAATAAATTCAACAATAAACTAAACTAATATTTGTTACCCACTCTCTCTCCCTCCCCTTCCTCCCCCTCACTCTCTCTCCCCTCTTTCTCTACTTCTCTTTCGCTCCCCCCCCATTTTATAAGACTACATTTACAACAATCAATTAAAATAAATTAATATTTGATACCAACTTCCCGCTCCCTCTCTCCCCACTCTCCCCTCCCCTCTCCTCCCTCTCCCGACCTCTCCTATCTCTCCCCTCTCTCTGCCCTCTCCCTCTCTCCTTTTTCTCCCCAGTCTCTCTCTCTTCCCCAGTCTCTCCACCTCTCCCTCCCCCTCTCTCTTTCTTCCCCTCGACCCATTTCTCTCTCTCTCCTCTCTTTTGACTAAATAAAATAAACTGTTAAAATAAAAACTAAACTCTCCCCTCTCTTCCTCCTCTCTCTCCCCCTCTCTTTCCCTCTCCCTTTCTCCCCCTCTCGCTTCCCCCTCTATCTCACCTCTCTCTCACTTCCCCCTCTCTCTCCTCTCTTTCACTCTTCGTCCTCTTTCTCTCACCACCCTCTCTCCCTTCCTTCAGTCTCTCCCCGTCTCTCTTTATCCTCTCTCTCCCCCTCTCCACTTCATTTTCATGAATTTACAATTATAAACTAAACTAATATTTGATACCATGACCCCCCCTCGACTTGAGAACCAAATTTACAATATATTAAGCTAACAATTATTACCCCCTCTCTCTCCCTCTCCTTCCCTCCCCGCCCTCTCTCTCTCTCCCTTCTCTCTCTCTCCCTCTTTCTCTCCCCCGTGCACTCTATAAGAATACATTTAAAAGTCACAGCGTCATGGAGTCATGTAGCACGGAAATATCCGGCCCAACTCGCCCACTCCAATGCAACTTGCCCCGTCTATCCCAGTCCCACTACCCGCGTTTGCCCCATATCTTTCTCAACCCGTCCCATCCACGTACATGTCTAAATGTTTCTTAAACTTTGCACCAGTACATGCGTCTGACAGCCCGTTCTATACACCCACCACCCTGTGTGTACGAGGACATTCTGTTTTTTTTTGTGCGAGACTTGTACCCTATGTCTGACTTTCCTCAGATAGGCACAGACACAAAGTAAACCAGCTCAGAGTTCAGAGGCGGTTCCATCTAACAGGTCGGTTCATTAAAGGCCTTATCGACGCACAAAGGGAAACACTCTGAGGAGACCCACCTCTCTCTCTCCTCTCCTGTCCTCTCTCTCCCTCTCCTCCTTCTCTCCCCATCCCCCCTCTCCCCCTACCCCCTCTCTCTCTCTCACAAACCCCTGTCTCTCTCCCCCTCTCTAATTCTACTATCAGTTACGACCTTATGACAAACAGGGGGAGGATTGGGGAGTGGAGGAGGTGTGTGGGGGAGAGAGGGGGAGTAGTGTGGGAATGAGTGGAATGGGGAGAGAGAGTGCGGTGGAGCACGGGGAGAGGTAGGGGGAGTGTGGGAGAATGTAAGGGGTAGGAGTGTGGGCAGAGAGGGGGATGTGCGTGGGGAGAGAGATGGGGAGGCACGTGGGGGAGAGAGGGGGAGGAGTGAGGGGGGAAGAATGGGAGGAGTGGTGAGTGTGTGTGGAGAATGCAGGAGTGTGGGGATGGAGACTGGTAGGAGAGTGGGGAGAGAGGGTGCGGAGAGAGAGGGGGATGTGTATGGGGAGAGAGATTAGCGGAGTGTGGCAAGACAGAGGGGAGTGTGGGGAGAGAGTGGGGAGGAGTGTGGAGAGGGGAGGACGTGGGAAAACAGAATCGGAAAAGTGGGGAGAGGACAGAGAATGGGAGGAGGGAGAGAGGGAGAGAGAGAGAGAGAGAGTGAGGAGTGTTGGGAGAGACGCATAATGCGTTATTCCTTCAATCTTATCCAGCAGAAAGTTATCGACTGATTATCACCGCTGCCTATTAAAGTGAAAATAACAAATAAATACGTGTGCACCCGCCAACGTGGATAGAACAACAAGATGCCGTGAGAGCTCATTACAGATGAGATTAATTACTGAGAATGTTACTGCTTATACAGCCTATCACTGACCACACTGATAATGTTACTGCTTATCCAGACCCATCACTGACCACACTGATAATGTCACTACTTATCCAGACCCATCACTGACCACACTGATGATGTCACTGCTTATCCAGACCTACCGCTGACCACACTGATAATGTCACTGCTTATCCAGACCCATCAATGACCACACTGATAATGTCACTGCTTATCCAGACCCATCACTGACCACACTGAAAATGTCACTGCTTATCCAGACCCATCACTGACCACACAGATAATATCACTGCTTATCCGGACCTTTGACAAAGTCTCCCATGGTAGACCGATCCAGGAGGTGAAGGCACACGGGATTAACGGTGACTTGGTCGCATGAATTCAGAACTGTCTGAATGATAGAAGGCAGAGTGTTGTGGTGGAAGGGCAATATTCAGGCTGGAGGTCTGTGACCAGTAGTAATACACAGGGATCTGTGCTGGGACCTCTACTGTTTGTGATACACATAAATGACTTGGGCGTGAATATACACGGGTTGTTTTGTAAGTTTGCGGATGACACCAAGATTTCTGGGGTTGAGGAATGTGAGGGAGGCTGTCTCAGTATTTAGTGGCGTATAGATCAAGTAGAGAGATGGGAGGGGGTGGGGGAAATCACAGATGCAAATTATTCTGAGCAAATGAGAGATGTTGCAATTTGGGACGTCAAATGTGAGTTCAAACTATATAATTAATGGCATGACCCTTAACATCAGTGATGTATAAAAGTATCTTGCAATACAGGTAAACAGCTCCCTGAATGTGATAACGGCAGTGGACAGTTGTAAAGAGGCATATGGTACAGTTTCGTTCATTGGTCAAGGAGTGGTGGTCTATCTCAGGGATTGGTGCTGCGCTCATTGTTGTTTGTCATCTGTGTCAATGAGTTGCCTGAGAATGTAACGGACTAATGTATAAGTTTGCAGTTGACACTGAATTAGGTGGTATCACAGGCATTGAAAAATGATTGGCAAGGATTAGAGCAGGAACTTTTTCAAATTGGAAAGTGGGCTGAGAAATGGCAAATGGTGCTTCTTGCAGATGTGTGAGATTTAAATTAGGGAAGACCAGCCAGGGCATGATCTTCACCGCGAATGGTAGTTAGCTGGGTAGTGTTGTAGAGCAGAGGGAACTCAGAATAAAAGTACATAGTTGCAAGAAAAGGGACGTAACAGGGGGATAGGGCGGTGGAAAAGGTTTTTTTCCCACTGTCTTCATCAGCCAGTGAATTAAATTTAAAAGTTGGAAAGTTATGTTCAGTTGGGCAAGACTTTGTTGAAGTCGCACTTGGATACGTCACCATGTTTAGGAAATATGCCACTAATTTGTAAAGAGTGCAGAAAATAATTTCAACACGTTGCCAGAAAACAAGGGTCGGAGCCACAGGGAAATGTTGGGCTCGCCAGGACTTTATTCCATTGAGCGCAGCAGGCAGTGCAGTGACCTCATAGAGGTGGACAGTGTCATAGGTAACGTCATAATGGGAACACTAAGACATTTGGACAGGTACATGAGGGGAATGGTTTAGAGGGAGATGATCCATATGCCGGGAAATGGGAATAGTTCAGATGAACTAAAATGCATCACCCCTCCACATGAAACATGGCAACCTTTGTCTGAAATTTGCGTCAGGGACAGCACTAACATACAAACTGCTTTTAAATAGCCCTTGGATATTTTATTACCACAGAACTCGAGCTTTGAAATCAGAGGAATTTAACATCAATAAATGTCCTCTCTTCTCAAAGGTGCAGATTAAGCAGAAAACATTATAATTGCCTGTCACGTACATTGGTCATTTTTAATAACAGTCCCTGATCATTGAAGTGTTTATTTCAGTTTCTACGAGTGCCTGGTTTGCACTGCATGATGGGAGATATGCTCTCTTGAATTGCTTGATAAATAAGCACATAAATGAAGTCTGCGTGTGTGGTAGCTTTCTCTGTGCCGCTGTGTGGACAGCCCAGACGGATGAGTTGGTCATTTACTCTCAGACCGACCTTACTGTCTGGTCTGTGGGTTTGAATTCACATCTACCTGTCACCTGGTCTGAAGTGGTTCACCACAATATAAACTGCAGATTGAACAGAGCCACAGCTAATGTTCACCGGCTGGAACTAATATTCCCCACTGGGCGAAGTACACAGAACATTTACCCATCTCCCCCTTTCTCAGATCTGAAGCTGCATTTTAAATTTCAGCATTATGTGTTATTCTTTCAAATGTATGCCGGAGAGAGTTAATTAGCATTTCTAACCTGTGTTAACTAAGAAGAAAATAATAAGTTAACGCATCTTCAGCTGCCGTGTTTACCAGCGTGGATAGAGCAGCAAGATGGAATTAGTGCTCATTAAAGTTTAGATTAATTATGGATACTGAACGAGTTAACAATAGACAATAGGTGCAGGAGTAGGCCATTCGGCCGTTCGAGCCAGTACCACCATTCAATGTGATCATGGCTGATCATTCTCAATCAGTACCCCGTTCCTGCCTTCTCCCCATACCCCCTGACTCCGCTATCCTTAAGAGCTCTATCTAGCTCTCTCTTGAATGCATTGAGAGAATTGAGCTCCACTGCCATCTGAGGCAGAGAATTCCACAGATTTACAACTCTCTGAAAACGTTTTTCCTCATCTCCGCTCTAAATGGCCTACCCTTTATTCTTAAACTGTGACCCCTTAATAATCTTATATGTTTCGATAATATCCCCTCTCATCCTTCTAAATTCCAGTGTATACAAGCCTCGTCGCTCCAGTCTTTCAACATATGACAGTCCCGCCATTCCGGGAATTAACCTAGTAAATCTACGCTGCACGCCCTCAATAGCAAGAATATCCTTCCTCAACCCCTTTAGAATCGAACATTTGAATTAAAAGGAAGGGATTCTTTGAGAAGATGTGGGAAAAATGGATCGTTTATTTCAGCCATGACGCCAACTGGATAAATGCCGAGCTAGATATTGGAAGACTGTGTTGTATAGAACTAGATGGTATGTTTGTGCGAATATTGAAATATCTCTAGATAACCAATCATTGTTACTTTTTTATATTTTATTTGGTAAGTGTACCACACTGTCTTGTTCAAATGTATTTATTTATCTATTTATCTCCTTTATTTATTTAGTTATCAATTCATTTATTTATTTAATTTTGTTGTTTTTCTTATTTTATTTTATTCATGTTGATGGTGTTGTACTGGTTTGTATATTTCTCAGTGAAAAAACAATAAAAACAGAAGAGACAAAAAAGAAAGAATTCCTTATTTCATATCATATCAAATGTAAAACATCGGGGGCAGATTTAATGAGATCATGTCACTGCTTATCCAGACCCATCACTGACCACACTGATAATGTCACTGCTTATCCAGACCCATCACTGACCACACTGATAATGTCACTGCTTATCCAGAGAGAAAGAGAGTGAAGAGTGTGGGGAGGAAGAGGGGAGGAACGTGGAGAGAGAGGGAGGTGTGTGGGGAGAGAAATGGGAGGAGTGGAGGGAGGGGATGGAGGGTGGGAAGGGAGGGGGTTTGGGGAGAGGAATTAAATAGTGTGGGGAGAGAGAGGGAGTGGGGAGATAGAGTAGGCAGGATGAATGTGGGGAGCGAGAGAGGACTGTGAGGAGAGAGAGGGGGATTGTGGGGAGAATGACGGGGAGGACTGTGGGGAGAGAGGGGGTTTTAGGGGATGGGGAGGGAGGAGTGTGAGAGAGAGGGTGGAAGGATTGTGTGGGGAGAGAGTGGGATGAATGTGGGGATGGAGGGGGGAGTGGGGGAGAGTGGGGGAGAGGGAGAGGAGATGGGTGTGAGAGAGAGAGGAAGGTGTGTGGTGAGAGAGAGAGGGAGGAGTGTTGAGGGAGGATGGGGATTGTGGAGAGAAATGAGGAATGTGGGAATTGAGAGGGGAGGACTGTGGGGAGAGGGGGGAGTGGGCAATAGACAATAGACAATAGACAATAGGTGCAGGAGTAGGCCATTCAGCCCTTCGAGCCAGCACCGCCATTCAATGCGATCATGGCTGATCACTCTCAATCAGTACCCCGTTCCTGCTTTCTCCCCATACCCCCTCACTCCGCCATCCTTAAGAGCTGTATCCAGCTCTCTCTTGAAAGCATCCAACGAACTGGCCTCCACTGCCTTCTGAGGCAGAGAATTCCACACCTTCACCACTCTCTGACTGAAAAAGTTCTTCCTCATCTCCGTTCTAAATGGCCTACCCCTTATTCTTAAACTGTGGCCCCTTGTTCTGGACTCCCCCAACATTGGGAACATGTTTCCTGCCTCTAATGTGTCCAATCCCCTAATTATCTTATATGTTTCAATAAGATCCCCCCTCATCCTTCTAAATTCCAGTGCATATAAGCCTAATTGCTCCAGCCTTTCAATATACGACAATCCCGCCATTCCGGGAATTAACCTACGGAGAGAGAGGAGTGTGAAAGAGAGGGAGTGTTGCCAGAGACAGTGCGGAACAGATTCACCAGGATGTTATCTGGAATGGACAGCATTAGTTTGTAGACAGAATCAATTGTGTGCGATTGGTCTCCATGGAACGCAGGAGGATGAGGGGTGATCTCAGAGACGTGTTTTAGATCATGAAAGGAATAGATCGGGCGATGCTCAGGTTCTCCTGCCCTTAGTAGGAGAATCGAGGTCCAGAGGACATACGTTTAAGGTGAAGGGGAAATGATTGAATAGGAATCTGAGGGGTAACGTTTTCACACAATGGGTGGTGGATGTATGGAACAAACTGCCAGATGAGGAATTTGAGGCGGGGACTATCCCAACGTTTATGAAATAGTTAGACAGGTTGGGTACATGAATAGGACAGATTTGGTGGGATATGGACCAATGCAGACAGGTGGAACTAGCGTAGATGGGGCCTGTTGGCTGACGTGGGCAAGTTGGGCCGAAGGGCCTGATTCCACACCATATCTATCTATGACTATATGAGTACAGGGCTGAACTACCTCCTCTGAAAGTTCGTTCCACACACCCACCACGGGTTTTGGCAACATCCTCGTAAATCTCCCCCATCACCTTTCCAGATTGACACCATCTTTCCTGTATCATGGTGCCCAAAACTGAACACAATACTCCAAATGCAGCCTCACCAACGTCTTACACAACCGCAACATAACCTCTATACACAATGCTCTGACAAAAGACGGCCAATGTAACAAAATACTTTTTGACCACACTATCAACCTGTGACACTATGTACCTATTTCAACACACTATGTACCTGTCGTCCTATATCCCTTTGTTCTACAGTTAATTCACATTTCTGCCTCGTTTCCAGGTCAACGGTACTGACACTTCTGAACTCACTGATGGTTTCACTTCCCATGTGCGTCTGATTGTGAATACACTTGCACTACAGCTGAACATCCAAATAAAGAATAATCAAGACTTAACTGCTCATCCAAGTGCAGCGCTCTCCTCAGTCATACTTCAAATATCTGCGAAGCCCTTTTGTGTAGTTCTGGTCACCATATTATACCAATGATGTCCTATTGCCAGAGGCGGTGGTGAACAGATTCACCAGGATGTTATCTGGAATGGACAGCGTTAGTTTGAGGACAGATTTGATCAGGTGGGATTGGTCTTATTGGAGCAAGAATGTACATGGACGACCTTACTGAGGCTTGTAAAATTATATCAACTACAGCAGGGTTGCAGGGTCGCAGTTATTTCCCAGGCTGGGAGAATCTGAACCCAGAGAAGTTACGTTTAATCGAAAGCGGAGAGATTTAAGGGAATTCTGACTTCAAAGATGGTGCAATCTTTTCATTTGAGGCGGTGGGGACAGATACCATCTCAGCAAATAAACAGCATTTGGACAGGCGTTTGTTTCGGATAGGAATGGAGGGATATGGGACAAATACAGGTGAATGAGATTACCGTAGGTAGGTATCTCGGTCCGCATGGACCGCTGGGCTGAAGGGCCTGTTTCCCTGTTGTTCACATGACTGGAATCAGCGGTTCTGTAATCACTAATGTGCTCTGTCATCGGCCTCCCCAGTTGTAGCCACATTGCAGACACATCACTGACTGCACAACAGTGGCGATACTGTATTGGGTGGTGGTGTCACCAACAACGGAGGCACATTGTTCATCTCCCTCGCAAGTGTCCAACAGGTGCTTCACTCTCCTTAAACTAAACTCTAGCCTAGAAATCCGACGAATTAAACGCCAATAGGTGTCGAATGTTCTCACACCTGCAGTTTAAACAACAAAATGATATAACTGCCTATCATATACGTTGGTCGTTTTAATATGTCTCGGATCATTGAAGTGTTTCTTTCAGTTTCTATGTGTACCAGATATACACAACAGGAAGGGAGAAATGCTCTCTTGAATTAATTAGTAAATAGGCACAGAAATACAGACTGAGTGTGCGTGAGAGCTCTCTTAACTTCACTGGAATTTAGGATGAGAGAGGATCTTGTCGAAACATACAGAATTCTGAAGAAGGGTCTCCACCTATTCCTTCTCCCAAGAGATGCTGCCTGTCCCGCTGAGTTACTCCAGCTTTTTGTGTCTATCTGTTGAAACCAGCATCTACAGTTCCTTCTTACACATATACATATCTTAAGGGATTGGACAGGCTAGATACAGGAAAAATGTTCCCGATGTTGTGGGAGTCCAGAAAGGGGATCACAGTTTACGAATAAGGGGTAGCTCAATTATTACTGAGATGAGGAAAAACTAATCTGTCGTCGACCTCCCCAGTTGAGATGAATTGTGAATCTGTGGAATTCTCTGCCACAGAAGTCAGTGGAGGCCAATTCACAGGAGGTTTTCAAGAGAGAGTCAGATATGGCTCTTACTGCTAACGGAATAAAGCTGCATGGGGAGAAAGCAGGAACGGGGTACTGATTTAGGATGGTCGGCCTTGATCATATTGAATGGCGGTCCTGGCTCAAAAGGCCAAATGGCAAATTCCTGCAACTATTTTCTATGTTTCTATGTTTCTGAACCATTGTGGACAGCCCAGACGGGTGAGTTGGTCATTAACTCTCAGACCGTCTTTGTTGTCAGGTCTGTAGGTTTGAATTAGCATCAACCTGTCAACTGGTCTGAAGTAGTTCAATAAAAAATAAACTGCAGATTGAACAGAACGTTGCCTTGTGTTCACCGGCTGGAACTAATATTCCCCACTGGGTGAATAGCACAGCACAATTGCTCAACTCTCCCTATCTCAGATCTGAAGCTGCATTTTAATTTTCAGCATTATGTGTTATTCTTTAAATTGTGTGCCGGAGAGAGGCAATTAGTATTTATAACGATTGTTAATTAAGATGAAAATCGCAAATGAATGCATCTTCACCTGCCGTGTTTACCAGCGTGGATAGAGCAGCAAGATGGAGTTAGTGCTCATTGCAGATGAGATTAATTACAGATACTGAACGTACGTTAACCCTTTACAGTCAAACATCTGCAATAATGCAAATCATATGTTTGTTATCCACTTTGGTATAAAATATAAAACACAGGAGTTAAGATGAAATGGAAGTATCACAACCTGATGCTTAGACAGAGAAACATAGAAAAATAGAAAACAATTGCAGGAGTGGGACATTCGGCCCTCGAGCCTGCACCACCATTCAACATGATCATGGCTGATCATCCTAAATCAGTAACCCGTTCCTGCTTTCTCCCCATATCCTTTGTTTCCGTGACCCGAAGTGCTATATCTAACTTTTGCTTGAAAGCATCCAGTAAATTGGCCTCCACTGCCTTCTGTGGCAGAGAATTCCACAGATTCACAACTCCCTGGGTGAAAAGTTTATCCTCACATCAGTCCTAAATAGTAAACCTCTTATTCTAAAACTGTGACCCCCGGACTCCCCCAACATCGGGAACATATTTTCTCATACAGCCTGTCCAATCCCTTAAGAATTTTATGTTTCTATAAGATTATAAGATCAGTGATAATGTCACTGCTTATCCCGACCCACCACTGACCACACTGATAATGTCACTGCTTATTCAGACCCATCACTGACCACACTGATAATGTCACTGCTTATCCAGACCCATCACTGACCACACTGATAATGACACTGCTTATCCAGACCCATCACTGACCACACTGATAATGTCACTGCTTATCCAGACCCATCACTGACCACACTGATAATGTCACTGCTTATCCATAGCCATCACTGACCACACTGATAATGTCACTGTTTATCCAGACCCATCACTGACCCCCCTGATAATGTCACTGTTTATCCAGACCCATCACTGACCCCCCTGATAATGTCACTGTTTATCCATAGCCATCACTGACCACACTGATAATGTCACTGCTTATCCAGACCCATCACTGACTGCACTGACGTCACACACAGGTAATTTCTTTGAATCATCCATTCCAAGGACATCTCACATAACAACCAGTTCCCAGTTCCGTCGCACAATGCTCAGGTATATTTTCACCAGTGAAATCATTGGCAACATTGGCCTCGTGCTGAGCCACGGTAGATGATTGAACAAATATGCAGGTTACTGACCCACAGCTAACCATTGAACAGAAACTCTGACTGTTAATGTTAAAAAACAAGTGTGATTAACATGATTTGGCTTGAAGTGGATGATCAGCCATGGTAACAAAGAATGGCGGTGCTGGCTCGAAGGGCCTAATGGCCTCCTCCTGCACCTATTTTCAATGTTTCTATGTTTCGAAGTGAATCTGTTCTCCGATCCCAGGACAGAGATCTATGGACAAGTGAGGAATGTCTTACTGCACTATTTGTGCACACACCCTCCAGTTTTGAGACATGGAGTCAGAGAATCTTAGAGGCTTCGGCCCAGACTGCCCACACTGGCCAACATGTCTCATCCACACTAGTCCCACCTGCCTTCGATCGGCACATATTCCTATCAATGGCTACTCGATGCCTGTCTAAATGGTCCTTCAAGTTTGAGAGAGTATTTTTGTGTTAGCACCTTAATATAATACATTTTATAATGAGTAGCTTTAGTATCTCTGTACCTGATAGTACCTTTTATAGCCAGCTTTTCTAAGAAGTGAGCAAAAAAGGTCGATCAGGGCAGATCTGTAGATATTGAATACATGGACTTCAGCATTGTATTCGAGAAGGTTCCTCGTGGTAGCTTGCTCTTGAAGGTGAGATCGCATGAGACGCAAGGAGAGATAGCTGAATGGATAGCAAATTGGCTTCATGGAAGGAAGCAGAGGGTGATAGTGGAAGGTTGCTTCTCAGACTGGACGCCAGTGACTAGTGGCATGCGTCAGGGTTCGCTGCTGGGCCCGTTACTGTTTGTCATCTATATCAAAGATTTGGATGAGATCATGCAGCGGCAAGATTAGCAAGTTTGTAGTTGAAACAAAAGTGGGTTGTTTTGCAGTCAGTAAAGATGTTTGTTATGAAGTGCAATATGATCTTTATCGATTAGTCACGTGTACTGAGGAATGGTTGATGGAATTAATGCAGATAAATATGAGAAGCATAGAAACATAGAAAATAGGTGCAGGAGGAAGCCATTTGGCCCTTCTAGCCAGCACCGCCGTGCATTGTGATCATGGCAAAGCATCCACAATCAGTAACCTGTGCCTGCCTTCTCCCCATATCCATTGATTCCGCTTGGCCCTAGAACTCCAGCTAACTCTCTTGTAAATTCATCCAGTGTGTTGGCCTCCACTGCCATCGTAGGCAGAGAATTCCACAAATTCACAACTCTCTGGGTGAAAAAGTTTTTTTTCACCTCAGTTTGAAATGGCCTCCCCTTTAATCTTAGACTGTGCCCCCCTTGTTCTGGACTCCCCCAACATCGGGAATTTTTTTCCTGCATCTAGCTTCTCCAGTCCTTTTATAATTTTATCCATTTCTATAAGATTCCATCTCATACATCTGAATTCCAGTGAATACAAGCCCAGTCTTTCCAATCTTTCCTCATTTGACAGTCCCGCCATCCCGGGGATTAGCCTCGTGATTCAACGATGCACTGCCTCAATCGCAAGGATGTCCTTCCTCAAATTAGGAGACCAAAACTGCACACAATATTCCAGATGTAGTCGCACCATTGCCCTATACAAATGCAGAAGGACCTCTTTACTCCTATAGTCAAATCAAAGTATGGTATTGCAAAGTGAGGTATTGCATTTTGAGAAATCTAACCTGGGCAGGACCGACACAGTGAATGGTAGGGTTCTGGGTAGTGTTGTAGGGCAGAGGGATCTAGGAGTGCAGGTGCACAGTTCCTTGAAGGCGGAAGCACAGGTCGATCTGGTGTTGACAAAAAGGCTTTTGGCACATTGGCCTTTATCAGCCAGAGTATGGAGTATGGATGTTGGGAGGTCATGTTGCAGCAATATAAGACCTTCGTGAGGCTGCATTTGGAGTATTATGTTCTGTTCTGGGTACCGTGTTATAGGAAAGACGTTGCCAAACTGGAAACGTTCCAGGTACATTTTACGAGGATAGTGCCAGTGTCTGACCTGTAGGAAGAGGTTGAGTAGGCTCGGATTATCCATTGGAGCACAAGAGGAAGAGGGGTGATCATATTTAGGTGTATTTGATCATGAGAGGAATTGATCGGATAAATGCACAGATTCTCTTGCCCTGAGTACGAGAATCGAGCTCCAGAGGACATACTTTTAACATGAATAGGAAAAGCTGTCATTGGAATCGGTGGGATAACTCTTTCACACAAAGGGTGGTGGATGCATGGAACAAGCTGCCAGAAGAGGTAGTTGAGGCAGGGACAATCCCAACATTTAAGAAATTGTTAGACAGGTACACGAATAGGACGGGTTTGGAGGGATATGGATGAAACGGAGGCAGGTGGGAGCAGGGACATGTTGGATGGTGTGGGCAAGTTGGGCCGAAGGGCCTGTTTCCACAACGTATCACTCCATGACTCTATGAGCACCGGCCTGAAAAACCTCCTCTGGCAACTCGTTCCATTCACCCACCAAACTTTGTGTGATAAATTACCCCTCAGGTTCCGATGAAATGTTCCCACCTCATCTTAAACCTCCGTCCCATGGTTCTTGCTTCCCCTTCTCTGTGCGCCTGCCAGGTGTATTCCTTTCATTATTTTGTTCACCTCTAAAAGATCACCCCAGTTAATCCTGCGCATCAAAGAATAAATTGCTAGCCTGCTGAATCTGTGGCTGTAGACCAGGCCCTCCAGTCCTGGCAACATCCTCGTAAATCTGCTCTACGCCCTTTGCAGATTTACACAATTTTCCCGATACTACGGTGCCCAACACTGAACACAATAATCTAAATATGGACTCACCAACGTCTTAAACAATTGCAACATGACCTCCCAACTTCAAAACTCAAAGCTCTCGCTGATGAAGGCCAATGTGCCTAAAGCCTTTTCGACCAAACTATTTACCTATGACGCTACATTTAACGCACTGTGTACCTGTCGTGCTAGATCCCTCTGCTCTACAGTTAATGCATCTTTTTGTCTCGGTTCCAGCTCATCGGGACTGACACCCCTGAATTCACAGATGGTTTCATTTCCAATCTGCGTCTGATTCTGAACAAACCTGCTCTGCAGCTGAACATGAAATTATAGAAAAATCAAGACTTAACTGCTCCTCCACGTGCAGCGGCCTCCTCAGTTGTGCTTCAAATATCTGCGAGGCCCTTTTGTGTAGTTATGGTCACCATATCATGGAAATGATGTCCTATTGCCAGAGACAGTGCGGAACAGGTTCACCAGGATGTTATCTGGAATGAATAGTTAGAAGACAGATTAGATCTGTGCTGGGCTCAATGTTGTTTGTCATCCATATCAATGAGTTGCATGAAATTGTACAAAGACTATTTTTTAAGTTTGCAGTTGACACTAAAGTAGATGGTATCACAGACTGAAAATGTTTAGCAAGAATTAAAGCAGGAACTTTTCAAATTGGAAAATGGGCTGAGAAATAGCAAACGGTGTTTCTTCCAGATAAGTGTGAGATTTTAATTTTTGAAGTAAAATCAGGGCATGATCGTTACCGTGAATGGTAGTTAGCTAGGGAGTGTTGTAGAGCAAAGGGATCCATACATTAGAAGTAACTCCAGCAAGTCTGCAGATGACACAATGCTGGGTGACAGTGTGAACTGCAAAGAGGATGTTAAGAGGTTGCAGGGTGACTACGCCAGGTTGAGTGAGTGGGCAGATGCATGGCAGATGCAATATAATGTAGATAAATGTGAGGTTATCCACTTTGGCAGCATAAACAAAGAGACAGATTACTATCTCAATGGTGTCAGATGAGGTAACGGGGAAGTACAACACGACCTGGGTGTCCTTGTACACCAGTCACTGAAAGTAAGCGTGCAGGTACAGCAGGCATGGAAGAAAGATAATGGCATGTTGGCCTTCATTACGAGAGGATTTGAATAAAGGTGCAAAGAGGATCTTTTGCAGTTGTATTTTTTGGTCTCATAATTTGAGGAAGGACGTTGAGGCAGTGCGCCATATGTTCACGAGGTTAATCCCTGGGATGGCGGGACTGTCATATTAGGAAAGATTGGAAAGACTGGGCTTGTATTTACTGGAGTTTAGAAGGATGAGAGGGGATCTTATAGAGACGTATAAAATTATAAAAGTACTGGACAAGCTAGATGTAGGAAAAATATTTCCAAAGTTGGGGGAGTCTAGTACCAGGAGCCAAAGTCTAAGAATAAAGGGGAGGCCATTTAAAACTGAGGTGTGAAGAAACTTTTTCACCCAGAGACTTGTGAATTTATGGAATTTTCTGCCACAAAAGGCAATGGAGGCCAATTCACTGGATGAATTTGAAAGAGAGTTAGACAGAACTCTAGGGGATGGTGGAATCAAGCGATATGGGGAGAAGGCAGGCACAGGTTACTGATTGTGGATGATCAGCCATGATCACCATGAATGGCGGTGCTCGCTCGAAGGGTCTAATGGCCTCCCCCTGCACCTATTTTCTATGTTTCCAAGTTTCTATGTTACATAGTTCAAAGAAAAGGGACGAAACAGGGAGGTGGGGTGGTGGAGAAGGTTTTTTGAAGCACTGTCTTCATCAATCAGTGAATAAAATTTAGAAGTTGGAAAATTATATTCAGTTCGACAAGACGTTGGTGAGGACGCACTTGGAGTAACGTGTATAATTTTTCGTCAGCATGTTTAGGAAATATGCCACTAATTTGTAAAGAGTCCTCAAAATATTTTACAACACGTTGCCAGAAAACAAGGGTCGGAGACACAGGGAAAGGCTGGGCTGCGAGGACTTTATTTCATGAAGCGCAGCAGGCAGTGGAGTGATCTCATGGAGGGGCAGGGTATCATAGGTAACATAGTAATATCAACACAAAGTCATTTGGACAGGTACATGAAGGGAATGGTTTAGAGGGAGATGATTCATATGCCGGTAAATGGGAATACTTCAGATGAACTAAAATGCACCATCCCACCCCATGAAACACGGCAGCCTTTGGGCAAACGTTGCGCCAGGTACAGCACTAACAAATATACTGCTTTTAAATGGCCCTTGGATATTCTGTTACCACAGAACTCTAACCTTGAAATCATGGGATTTGCCTGTCATATATATTGGTCATTTTTGATAACAGTCCCTGATCATTGAAGTGTTTATTTCAGTTTCTACGTGTGCCAGGTTTACACTGCATGATGGGAGATATGCTCTCTTGAATTGCATGATAAATAAGCACATAAATGAAGTCTGCGTGTGTGGCATCTTTCTCTGTGCCGCTGTGTGGACAGCCCAGACGGATGAGTTGGTCATTTACTCTCAGACCGACCTTACTGTCTGGTCTGTGGGTTTGAATTGACTTCTACCTGTCAACTGGCCTAAAGTAGTTCACTACAAAATAAACTGCAGATTGAACAGAGCCACAGCTCGTGTTCACCGGCTGGAACTAATATTTCCCATTGGGCGAAACGCACAGGACATTTACCCAACTCACCCTTTCTCAAATCTGAAGCTGCATTTTAATTTTCTGCATTTTGTGTTATTATTTCAAGTGTTAAAGAGAGTTAATTAGCATTTCTAACCTGTGTTAATTAAGATGAAAATAACAAGTTAATGCATCTTCAGTTGCCGTGTTTACCAGCGTGGATAGAGCAGCAATATAGAGTTCGTGCTCATTAAAGTTTAGATTAATTATGGATATTGAACTTGAGTTAACCCTTCAGAGTCGAACATTTGAATTAAAAAGAAGGGATTCTTTGAGAGGATCTGGGAAAAATTGATCGTTTATTTGAGTCATGACACCAACTAGATAAATGCCGAGCTAGATATTGGAAGATTGTGTTATATGGAACTAGATGTTATGTTTGTGCGAATATTGAAATATTTCTAGATAACCAACATTGTTACTTTTTCATATTTTATTTGGTAAGTGTACCACACTGTCTTATTCAAATGTATTGATTTATTTATCTCCTTTGTTTATTTATTCATTTATTTTTGTTGTTTTTCTTATTTTATTTCATTTATGTTCATGATGTTGTACTGTTTTGTATATATCTCTGTGAAAAATCAATAAAAACTGAAGAGAAAAAAGAAAGGATGCTTTATTTTACATCATATCAAATGTAAAACATCGGGGTCAGATTTAATGAGATCATGTCACTGGTTATCCAGACCCATTACTGACCATACTGATAATGTCACTGCTTATCCAGACCATTCATTGACAACACTGATAATGCCACTGCTTATCCAGACCCATCACTGACCACACTGATAATGTTACTGCTTATCCAGACCCATCACTGACCACACTGATAATGTCACTGCTTATCCAGACCCATCACTGACCACACTGATAATGTCACTGCTTGTCCAGACCCATCGCTGACCACACTGATAATGTCACTACTTATCCAGAGAGAAAGAGAGTGAAGAGAGTGGGGAGGAAGAGGAGATGAGTGTGGGGAGAAAGGGAGCTGTGTGGGGAGAGAAAGGGGAGGAGTGGAGAGAAAGGAGGAGGATTGTGGGGATGAAGGGTGGGAAGAAAGGGAGTGTGGGGAGAGGAATTTAATAGTGTGGGGAGAGAGAGGTAGTGGGGAGAGAGAGGAGGCAGGATGACCGTAGTGAGCGAGCGGGGAGTGTGGAGAGAGACGGGGAGTGTGGGGAGCATGATGGGGAGGAGTGTGGGGAGAAAGGTGGTTTTAGGGGACAGGGGAGGGAGGAGTGTGAGAGAGAGGGAGGAAGGTTTGTGTGGAGAGAGAGTGGGAGGAATGTGGGGATGGAGGGGGTGGAGTGGGGAAGAGGGAGAGGAGGTGGGTGTGGGAGAGAGGAAGGTGTGTGGGGTGAGAGAGAGGAAGGAATGTTGGGGAGGAGGGGGATTGTGGAGAGAAAGGAGGAATGTGGGAATTGAGAGGGGAGGACTGTGGGGAGAGGGAGGGGAGGAGTGGGGATACGGAGGGAGAGGAGTGTGAGAGAACGGGAGGAGGGATTGTGTGGAGAGAGAAAGGATGCAGGGGGGAGTGTGGGAGAGGGAGAGGAGGTGGGTGGGGGAGATAGGAAAATGTAGCAAGAGAACGGGAGGAGTGTGGGGAGAGGGGGAGGAGTGTGGAGACAGTGTGGGAGGAGTGTGAAAGAGAGGGAGGAAGGATAGTGTGGAGAGCGAGTTAGAGGAATGTGAGGATGGAGGGGAGGAGTGGGGAGAGTGAAACGAGGGGAGGGGAGGAATGCAGCGAGAGCGAGGGGTACAGGGGAAAGAGGTACAAGAGGAGTGATGGGAGAGAGTGGAGGAGTGGGGAGTGAGTGGAGGAATGTGGCAGAGAAATGGGAGGGGAGGGATAGAGGAAGGAGTGAGGCGAGAGAGGGGAGGTATGTGGGGAGAGAGAGATGGGGCAGAGAATGGACGAACGGGGAGAGAGGTGAGGAGATAGAGGTGGAGGTGTGTGGGGAATGAGGGGGAATGTGGGGAGAGAGAGGGGGAATGGGGGAGACAGAGGGGGAGGAGTGTGGGGACACAGAATGAGAGGAGTGGTGAGTGTGTGGGGAGAAAGACAGAGTGTGGGGTGGAGAATGAGGGGAGAGTGGGGAGAGAGGGGTGTGGAGAGAGATGGGGAGGTGTGTGGGGAGAGAGATTGGAGGTGGCAGGACAGAGGGGAGTGTCGGGAGAGAGTGGGGAGGAGTGTGGAGAGAGGGGAGGAGATGGGAAGTCAGACGGTCAGAAAATTGGGGAGAGAGACGGGGGATCGGTATGGGAGAGAGAGAATGGACGGAGGGGGAGGGAGAGAGGCAGAGAGAGTGAGGAGTGTTGGGGAGACGCATTATGTGTTACTCACATGTATGCAGGAGAAAGATATTTATTCATTTTAACCACTGCCTATTAAAATGAAAATAACAAATAAAAACGTCTGCACCGGCCAACGTGGATAGAACAGCAAGATGCAGTGAGAGCTCATTAGAGATGAGATTAATTACTGATAGTGTCACTGCTTATCCAGACCCATCACTGACCACACTGATAATGTCACGGCTTATCCAGACCCATCACTGACCACACTGATAATGTCACTGCTTATCCAGACCCATCATTAACCACACTGATAATGTCACGGCTTATCCAGACCCATCACTAACCACACTGATAATGTCACTGCTTATCCAGACCCATCACTGACCACACAGATAATGTCACTGCTTATCCACACCCATCACTGACCACATTAACGTAACACACAGGTATGTTCTTTGTATCATCCATTCCAAGGACATCTCACATACTGTAACAACCAGCTACCCAGTTCCATCGCACGCTGCTCAAATATATTTTCACCAGTGACAACATTGACAACATTTGCCTCGTGCTGATTGGTACGGACACCTCTGAACTCACTGATGGTTTCACGTCCCATCTGCTTATGATTCTGAACGCATTTGCGCTACAAATGAATACCCATAAACAGAAAAATCAAGACTTAACTGTTCCTCCAAGTTCCAGCGCTTTCCTCAGTTGTACTTCAAATATCTGCGAGGCCCTTTTGTGTAGTTCTGGTCACCATATTACAGAAATGATGTCCTGTTGCCAGAGACAGTGCGGAACAGATTCACCAGGATCTAATCTGGAATGGACAGCGTTAGTTTGAAGACAGAATCAATTGGGTGGGATTGTTCTCCTTGGAGCGCAGGAGGACGAGGGGTGATCTTATAGACATGTTTTAGATCATGAAAGGAATAGATGTAGTGGATGCTCGGATTCTCCTGCCCTGAATAGGCGAATCGAGGTCCAGAGGACATACGTTTAAGTTGAAGGGAAAATCATTGAATAGGAATCTGAGGGGTAACTTGTTCACACAATAGGTGGTGGATGTATGGAACAAGCTGCCAGATGAGGAATTTGAGGCAGGGACTATCCCAACATTTATGAAATAGTTAGACAGGTTGGGTACATGAATAGGACAGGTTTGGTGGGATATGGACCAAATGCAGACAGGTGGAACTAATGTAGATGGGGCCTGATGGCTGGTGTGGGCAAGTTGGGCTGAAGGGCCTGATTCCACACCATATAACTCTATGACTATGAGTACAGGGCTGAACTACCTCCTCTGGCACCTCGTTCCACACACCCACCACCCTTTGTGTGAAAAATACCCCTCAGGTTCAGATTAAATTTCACCCCCTCATCTTAAACCTGCTCCCCATGGTTCCTGCTTCCCCTTCACTGTGCGTCTGCCAGATCTATTCCTCTCATTATTTTGTTGATCTGTAGAAGATCATCCCTCATCCTCCTGCATCAAGAGATATAGGCCTCGGTTGCAGTTCATCGGTACCGACACTTCAGAACTCACTGGTGGTTTCACTTCCCATGTGCGTCTGATTGTGAACACACTTGCACGACAGCTGAACATCCAAACAAAGAGTAACCAAGACTTAACTGCTCCTCCAAGTGCAGCGCTCTCCTACGTCGCACTTCAAATATCTGCGAGGCCCTTTTGTGTAGTTCTGGTCACCATATTATACAAATGATGTCCCGTTGCCAGAGGCAGTGCGGAACAGATTCATCAGGATGTTATTTGGAATGGACAGCGTTAGTTTGAGGACAGATTTGATCGGGTGGGATTTATCTCATTGGAGCAAGAATGCAGAGGGATGACCTTACTGAGGCTTGTAAAATTATGTCAACTATAGCAGGGTTGAGTAGATGGTCACAGTTATTTCCCAGGCTGTGAGATTCTAAACCCAGAGAACTTACGTTTATTCGAAAGGGGAGAGGTTTAAGGGAATTCTGACTTCAAATATGCAACAATCTTTTCATTTGAGGCGGTGGGGATAGATACCATCACAGCAAATAAACAGCATTTGGACAGCCGTTGTTTCGGATAGGAATGGAGGGATATGGGACAAATACAGGTGAATGAGATTACCGTAGATATGCATCTCGGTCCGAATGGACGAGTCGGGCCGAAGGGCCTGTTTCCCTGCAGTTCCCATGACTGGAATCAGCGGTTCTGTAATCACTAATGTGCTCTGTCATCGGCCTCCCCAGTTGTAGCCACATAGCAGACACATCACTGACTGCACAACAGTGGCGATACTGTATTGGGTGGTGGTGTCACCAACAACGGAGGCACATTGTTCATCTCCCTCACAAGTGTCCAACAGGTGCTTCACTCTCCTCAAACTAAACTCTAGCCTAGAAATCCGAGGAATTACACGCCAACAGGTGTCGAATTTTCTCAAACCTGCAGTTTAAACAACAACACGATATAACTGCCTATCATATACGTTGGTCGTTTTAATATGTCTCAGATCATTGAAGTGTTTCTTTCAGTTTCTATGTGTGCCAAATATATACAGCAGGAAGGGAGAAACGCTCTCGTATTAATTAATAAATAGGCACAGAAATACAGACTGAGTGTGTGTGAGAGCTCTCTTGAATTAACTGGAATTTAGGATGAGAGGTGATCTTGACGAAACATATAGAATTCTGAAGAAGGGTCTCCACCCATTCCTTCTCCCAAGAGATGCTGCCTGTCCCGCTGAGTTACTCCAGCTTTTTGTGTCTATGTTCTGTTTAAACCAGCATCTGCAGTTCCTTCTTACACATATACAATTCTTAAGGGATTGGACAGGCTAGATAGAGGAAAAATGTTCCCGATGCTGTGGGAGTCCAGAACAGGGATCACAGTTTACGAATAAGGGGTAGCTCAATTATTACTGAGATGAGGAAAAACTGAACTGTCGTCGGCCTCCCCAGTTGAGATGAATTGTGAATCTGTGGAATCTGAGGGGTAATTTTTCACATAAAGCATGGTGGGTGTGTGGAACGAGCTGCCAGAGGAGGTAGTTCAAACCTGTACCCATAGAGTCATAGAGTGATATGGTGTGGAAACAGGCCCTTCGGCCCAACTTGCCCACTCCAGCCAAAATGCCACATCTACACTAGTCCCACCTGTCTGCATTTGGTCCATTTCCCACCAAACCTGTCCTATTCATGCACCTGTCTAACTGTTTCATGAATGTTGGGATAGTCCCTGCCTCAAATACCTCCTCTGGCAGTTTGCTCCATTCATTCAACACCCACTGTGTGAAAATGTTACCCCTCAGATTCCTCTTCAATCATTTCCCCTTCACCTTAAACGTATGTCCTCTAGACCTCGATTCTCCTAATCAGGGCAGGAGAAGCTGAGCATCTACCCGGTCTGTTCCTTTCATGATCTAAAGCATGTCTATAAGATCACCCCTCATCCTCCTGCGCTCCAAGGAGACCAATCCCACCCAATTGATTCTGTCTTCAAACTAACGCTGTCCATTCCAGATAACATTCTGGTGAATCTGTTCCACACTGTCTCTGGCAACACGACATTGTTTCTATAATATGGTGACCAGAACTACACAAAATGGCCTCGCAGATATTTGAAGTACGACTGAGGAGAGCGCTGCACTTGGAGGAACAGTTAAGTCTTGATTTTTCTGTATTTTGGTGTTCATTTGTAGTGCAAGTGTGTTCAGAATCAGACGCAGATGGGAAGTGAAACCATCAGCGAGTTCAGAGGTGTCCGTGCCAATCAGCACGAGGCAAATGCTGTCAAAGGTGTCAATGGTGAAAATATATCTGAGCAGCGTGCGATGGAACTGGGTAGCTGGTTGTTACAGTATGTGAGATGTTCTTGGATTGGATGATACAAAGAACATACCTGTGCGTGACGTTAATTCAGGATTCAGGATTCAGGATATCTTTATTTGTCATCCAAAAAACATTTTTTTTGGACGAGATTTCGTCAGTGATGTGTCTGGATAAGCAGTGACATTATCAGTGTGGCCAGTGATGGGCCTGGGTAAGCAGTGACATTGTCAACGTGGTCAGTGATGGGTCTGGATAAGCAGTGTCATTATTAGCGTGGTCAGTGATGGGTCAGGATAAGCAGTGACCTGATCAGTGTGGTCAGCGATGGTGAGTAATTGTGCTATGCCATTCACCCAGTGGGGACTATTAGTTCCAGCCGGTGAACACAAGGCGAGGTTCTGTTCAATCTGCAGTTTATTTTTTTATTGAACTACTTCAGACCAGTTGACAGGTTGATGCTAATTCAAACCCACAGACATGACAGCAAAGTCGTTCTGAGCGTTAATGACCAACTCACCCGTCTATGCTGTCCACAGTGGTTTCGAAACATAGAAACAAAGAAAATACTTGCAGGAGTAGGCCATTTGTCCTTTTGAGCCCGCACCGCCATTCAACATGATCATGGCCGACCATCCTAAATCAGTACCCCGTTCCTGATTTCTCCCCGTGCAACTTTATTCCGTTAGCCCTAAGAGCTATATCTGACTCTCCCATGAAAACCTCCTGTGAATTGACCTCCACTGCCTTCTGTGGCAGAGATTTCCACAGATTCACAATTCATCTCAACTGGCGGGGCCGACGACAGATCAGTTTTTCCTCATCTCAGTAATAATTGAGCTACCCCTTATTCGTAAACTGTGATCCCTTTTCTGGACTCCCACAACATCGGGAATATTTTTCCTGTATCTAGCCTGTCCAATCCCTTAAGATATGTATATGTGTAAGAAGGAACTGCAGATGCTGGTTTAAATAGAAGATAGACACAAAAAGCTGGAGTAACTCAGCGGGATAGGCAGCATCTCTTGGGAGAATGAATGGGTGGAGACCCTTCTTCAGAATTCTACATGTTTCGACAAGATCCCCTCTCATCCTAAATTCCAGTGAATTTAAGAGAGCTCTCACACGCACTCAGTCTGTATTTCTGTGCCTATATATGAACTAATTCAAGAGAGCGTTTCTCGCTTCCTGCTGTGTATAACTGACACACAGAGAAACTGAAAGAAACACTTCAATGATCAGAGACATATTAAAATGACCAACGTATATGACAGGCAGTTATATCATTTTGTTGTTTAAACTGCAGGTGTGAGAACTTTCGACACCTATTTACGTTTAATTCCTCGGATGTCCAGGCTAGAGTTTAGTTTGAGGAGAGTGAAACACCTGTTGGACACTTGCGAGGGAGATGAACAATGTGCCTCCGTTGTTGGTGACACCACCACCCAATACAGTATCGCCACTGTTGTGCAGTCAGTGATGTGTCTGCTATGTGGCTACAACTGGGGAGACCGATGACAGAGCACATTAGAGATAACAGAACCTCTGATTCCAGTCATGGGAACAGCAGGGAAACAGGTCCTTCGGCCCGACTGCAGACCGAGATGCCTATCTATGGTAATCTCATTCACCTGTATTTGTCCCATATCCGTCCATTTCCATCCGAAACAAATGGCTGTCCAAATGCTGTTTATTTGCTGTGATGGTATCTGTCCCCACCGCCTCAAAAGAAAATATTGTTCCATCGTTGAAGTCAGAATTCCCTTAAATCTCTCCCCTTTCAATTAAACGTACGTTCTCTAGGTTTAGATTCTCCCAGCCTGGGAAATAACTGTGACCATCTACTCAACCCTGCTGTAGTTGACATAATTTTACATGCCTCAGTAAGGTCGTCCCTCTGCATTATTGCTCGAATGAGATCAATCCCACCTGATCAAATCTGTCCTCAAACTAACGCTGTCCATTCCAGATAACATCCTGGTGAATCTGTTCCGCACTGCCTCTGGCAATAGGACATCATTTGTGTAATATGGTGACCAGAACTACACAAAAGGGCCTCGCAGATATTCGAAGTACGACTGAGGAGAGCGCTGCACTTGGAGGAGTAGTTAAGTCTTGATTATTCTTTATTTGGATGTTCACCTGTAGTGCAAATGTATTCAAAATCAGACGCACATGGGAAGTGAAACCATCAGTGAGTTCAGAAGTGTCAGTACCGCTGACCTGGAACCGAGGCAGAAAGGTGAATGAACTGTAGAGCAGAGCGATCTAGGACGACAGGTACATAGTGTATTGAATGTAGCGTCACGGGTTGATAGTGTGGTCAAAAAGACTTTTGTAACATTGGCCGTCTTCGGTCATAGCATTGTGTATAGATATACGGAGGTTATGTTGCCGTTGTGTAAGACGTTGGTGAGGCCGCATTTGGAATATTGTGTTCTGTTGTGGGCACCATGATACAGGAAAGATGGTGTCAATCTGGAAAGGTGATAGAGGAGATTTACGAGGATGTTACCAGGAACAGTGAGCCTGATCTGGAGGGACAGGTTCAGCAGGCTAGTACTATATCCCTTGGTGCATATAGGCTAGTACTATATCCCTTGGTGCATATAGGCTAGTACTATATCCCTTGGTGCATATAGGCTAGTACTATATCCCTTGGTGCATATAGGCTAGTACTATATCCCTTGGTGCATATAGGCTAGTACTATATCCCTTGGTGCATATAGGCTAGTACTATATCCCTTGGTTCATATAGGCTAGTACTATATCCCTTGGTGCATATAGGCTAGTACTATATCCCTTGGTGCATATAGGCTAGTACTATATCCCTTGCTGCAGGAGGATGAGGGATGATCTTCTACAGCTGGACAATATAATGAGAGGAATAGATCTGGTAGATGCACAGAGAAGGGGAATCAAGAACCAGGGGGCTAGGTTTAAGATGAGGTGGGGGGGGGGTTTAATCGGAACCTGAGGGGTATTTTTCACACAAAGGTTGGGGGGGTGTGGAACGAACTGCCAGAGGAGGTAGTTCAGCCCTGCACTCATAGAGTCATAGAGTGATATGGTGTGGAATCAGGCACTTTGGCCCAACTTGCCCACGCCAGCAAACAGGCCCCATCTACATTAGTTCCACCTGTCTGCATTTGGTCCATATCCCACCAAACCTGTCCTATTCATGTACCCAACCTGACTAACTGTTTCACAAATATTGGGATAGCCCCTGCCTCAAATACCTCCTCAGGCAGTTTGTTCCATACATCCACCACCCATTGTGTGAAAAGGTTACCCCTCAGATTCCTATTCGATCATTTTCCATTCAACTTAAACGTATGTCCTCTGGACCTCGATTCTCCTACTCAGGGCAGGAGAAGCTGAGCATCTACCCGATCTATTCCTTTCATGATCTAAAACACGTCTATGAGATTACCCCTCATCCTCCTGCGCTCCAAGAAGACCAAGTCCAGCCAATTGATTATGTCTTCAAACTAACGCTGTCCATTCCAGATAACATCCTGGTGAATCTGTTCCGCGCTGTCTCTGGCAACAGGACATCATATCTATAATATGGTGACCAGAACTACACAGAAAGGCCTTGCAGATATTTTAAGTACAACTGAGGAGAGCACTGGAACTTGCAAGAGCAGTTAAGTCTTGATTTTTCTGTATTTGGGTGATCATTCGTAGTGTAAGTGTGTTCAGAATCAGACGCAGATGGGAAGTGAAACCATCAGTGAGTTCAGAGGTGTCCGTACCAATCAGGACGGGGCAAATGTTGTCAAAGGTGGTGAAAATATATTTGAGCAGCATGCGATGGAACTGGGTAGCTGGTTGTTACAGTATGTGAGATGTCCTTGGAATGGATGATACAAAGAACATACCTGTGTGTGACGTCAGTGTGGTCAGTGATGGGTCTGGATTAGCAGTGACATTATCAGTGTGGTCAATGATGGGTCCGGATAAGCAGTGACATTATCAGTGTGGTCAATGATGGGTCTGGATAAGCAGTGACATTATCAGTGTGGTCAGTGATGGGTCTGGATAAGCAGTGACATTATCAGTGTGGTCAGTGATGGGTCTGGATTAGCAGTGACATTATCAGTGTGGTCAGTGATGGGTCTGGATAAGCAGTGACATTATCAGTGTGGTCAGTGATAGGTCCGGATAAGCAGTGACATTATCAGTGTGGTCAGTGATGGGTCTGGATAAGCAGTGACATTATCAGTGTGGTCAGTGATAGGTCTGGATAAGCAGTGATATTATCAGTAATTAATCTCATCTCTAATGAGCTCTCACTGCATCTTGCTGTTCTATCCGCGTTGGCAGGTGCAGACATATTTATTTGTTATTTTCATTTTAATAGGCAGTGGTTAAAATGAGTAAATAACTTTCTCCCGCATACAAGTGATCGAGTAACACATAATGCGTCTCCCCCAACACTCCTCACTCTCTCTGCCTCTCTCCCTCCCCCTCCGCCATTCACTCTCCCCACATACTAATCCCCCTCTTGCTCACCAATTTTCCGACCCTCTGACTTCCCACCTCCTCCCTTCTCTCCACACTCCTCCCCACTATCTCCCCACACTCTTCTCTGTCCTGCCACACTCCTCTAATCTCTCTCCCCACACTGCTCCCCCTCTCTCTCCGCACTTCCTCTCTCCCCACTCTCCTCTCACTCTCCATCCCCACACTCCGTCTTTCTCCCCACACACTCACTACTCCTCCCCCTCTGTCTCCCCACACTCCTCCCCCTCTCTCTCTCCCCACATTCCTCCCCATCTCTCTCCCCACGCACAACCCCCTCTCTGCCCACACTCCTCCCCCTCTCTCTCCCCACACCCCCTCTATCTCTCCCACTACTCCACCACCCTCCCGTCACTCCTATCCGTCTCTCTCCCCTCCTCTCTGTCCCCATCCCTCCACTCTTTCCATACCATCCTTCCTCCCTCTCTCTCACACTCCTCCCTCCCCTGTCCCCTAAAACAACCTATTTCACCACACTCCTCCCCGTCATTTAACCCACACTCCCCCTCTCTCCCACCACACTCCCCCTCGCTCTCCACATTCATCCTACCTTCTCTCTCTTCCCACAGTATTCAATTCCTCTCCCCACATCCCCTCTCTTCCCATCCTCCATTCCCACACTCCTCCTCCTTTCACTCCACTCCTCCCCTTTCTCTCCCCACACACCTTCCTCTCTCCCCACTTACCTCCCTTACTCTCCACACTCCTTCCCTCTTCCTCTCCACAATCCTCACTCTCTCTCTCTCTCTCTCTCTCTCTCTCTGGATAAGCAGTGACATTATCAGTGTGGTCAGTGATGGGTCTGGATAAGCAGTGACATTATCAGTTTGGTCAGTGATGGGTGTGGATAAGCAGTGACATGATCACATTAAATCTGACCCCGATGTTTTACATTTGATACGATGTAAAATAAAGGATCCTTTCTTTTTTTCAATCAGATTTTATTGATTTTTCACAGAGATATATACAAAACAGTACATCATCGACATAAATAAAATAAAATAAGAAAAATATCAAAAATGAATAAATAAATAAAGGTGATAGATAAATAAATAAATGCATATGCATAAGACAGTGTGGTACACTTACTAAATAAAATATTAAAAAGTAACGATTGTTATCTAGAGGTATTTCAATATTCGCACAAACATACCATCTAGTTCTATATAACACAATCTTCCAATATCTAGCTCGGCATTTATCTAGTTGGTGTCATGGCTCAAATAAACGATCCATTTTCCCCAGATCCTCTCAAAGAATCCCTTCTTTTTAATTCAAATGTTCGATTCTAAAGGGTCAACTCAAGTTCAATATCCATAATTAATCTAAACATTAATGAGAACTAACTCCATTTTGCTGCTCGATCCACGCTGGTAAACACGGCAGCTGAAGATGCATTAACTTGTTATTTTCTTCTTAATTAACACAGGTTAGAAATGGTAATGAACTCTCTCCGGCATACATTTGAAAGAATAATACACAACGCTGACAATTAAAACGTATCTTCAGATCTGAGAAAGGGGGAGTTGAGTAACTGTGCTCTTCCCTTCGCCCAGTGGGAATATTAATTCCAGGCGGTGAACACTACCTGTGGGTCTATTCAATCTGCAGTTTATTTTGTAGTGAACTACTTCAGACCAGTCGACAGGTAGATGTGAATTCAAACCCTCAGGCCAGACAACAAGGTCGTTCTGAGAGTAAATGACCAACTCATCCGTCTGGGCTGTCTACACAGCGGCACAGAGAAAGCTGCCACACACGCAGACTTTATTTGTGTGCTTATTTATCATGTAGTTCAAGCGAGAAAATCTCCCGTCGTGCAGTGCAAACCTGGCACTCGTAGACACTGAAATAAACACTTCAATGATCAAGGACTATTATAAAAATGACCAATGTATATGACAGGCAATTATGTTATGTTTTTTGCATCTTTGAGCAATGTGGACACCTGCTGATGTTTAATTCCTCTGATTTCAAGGCTACAGTTTAGCGGTAACCTAATATCCAAGAAGATAAATGTGTATAGTAAAAGCTTATTTAGGTATGTCAAGAGTTTAAAAAATGGTAAGATAAATGTGGGTCCCTTGAAGACAGAAGCAGGCGAATTTATTAAGGAAACAAGGAAATGGCAGACGAGCTGACCAGGTACATTGGATCTGTCTTAATAAGGAAGACACAATCAATCTCCCAGATGTACTAGTGGACGGAGGTCTTAGGGTGACGGACGAACTGAAGGAAATTCACATTAGGCAGGAAATGGTGTTGGGTAGACTGACGGGATTGAAGGCTGATAAATCCCCAGGGCCTGATGGTCTACATCACAGGGTACTTAAGGAAGTGGCTCTAGAAATTGTGGACGAATTGGTGATCATTTTCCAATGTTCTATAGATTCAGGAGCAGTTCCCGTGGATTGGACGGTAGCTAATGTTATTCCACTTTTTAAGAAAGGAGGGAGACAGAAAATGGGAAACATAGAAAATAGGTACAGGAGTAGTCCATTCGGCCCTTCGAGCCTGCACCGCCATTCAATATGATTATGGCTGATCATCCAGCTCAGTAACCTCTACCTGCCTTCTCTCCATACCCCCTGATCCCTTTAGCCACAAGGGCCACTTCTAACTCCCTCTTAAATATAGCCAATGAACTGGCCTCAACTACCTTCTGTTTATAGAGAATTCCACAGACTCACCACTCTCTGTGTGAAGAAATGTTTTCTCATCTCGGTCCTAAATGACTTCCCCCTTATCTTTAAGCTGTAACCCCTGGTTCTGAACTTCCCCAACATCGGGTACAATCTTCCCGCATCTAGCCTGTCCAACCCCTTAAGAATTTTATGTTTCTATAAGATCCCCCCTCAGTCTTCTAAATTCCAGCGAGTCCAAGCCCAGTCTATCCAGTCTTTCCTCATATGAAAGTCCTGCCATCCCAGGGATCAATCTGGTGAACCTTCTCTGTACTCCCTCTAAGGCTAGAATGTCTTTCCTCAGATTAGGAGACCAAAATTTCAGCAATCTCACCAAGGCCCTGGACAACTGCAGCAGAACCTCCCTGCTCCTATACTCAAATCCTCACGCTATGAATGCCAACATACCATTCGCTTCCTTCACTGCCTACTGCACCTGCATGCCTACTTTCAATGACTCGTGTACCACGACACCCAGGTCT
>NW_027602550.1:0-33189 GCF_053455715.1 Rhinoraja longicauda | reverse complement strand
ATGCGGGAAGATTGTACCCGATGTTGGGGAAGTTCAGAACCAGGGGTCACAGCTTAAAGATAAGGGGGAAGTCATTTAGGACCGAGATGAGAAAACATTTCTTCACACAGAGAGTGGTGAGTCTGTGGAATTCTCTATAAACAGAAGGTAGTTGAGGCCAGTTCATTGGCTATATTTAAGAGGGAGTTAGAAGTAGCCCTTGTGGCTAAAGGGATCAGGGGGTATGGAGAGAAGGCAGGTAGAGGTTACTGAGCTGGATGATCAGCCATAATCATATTGAATGGCGGTGCAGGCTCGAAGGGCCGAATGGACTACTCCTGTACCTATTTTCTATGTTTCCCATTTTCTGTCTCCCTCCTTTTTTAAAAAGTGGAATAACATTAGCTACCGTCCAATCCACGGGAACTGCTCCTGAATCTATAGAACATTGGAAAATCATCACCAATTCGTCCACAATTTCTAGAGCCACTTCCTTAAGTACCCTGTGATGTAGACCATCAGGCCCTGGGGATTTATCAGCCTTCAATCCCGTCAGTCTACCCAACACCATTTCCTGCCTAATGTGAATTTCCTTCAGTTCGTCCGTCACCCTAAGACCTCCGTCCACTAGTACATCTGGGAGATTGATTGTGTCTTCCTTATTAAGACAGATCCAATGTACCTGGTCAGCTCGTCTGCCATTTCCTTGTTTCCTTATTAAATTCGCCTGCTTCTGTCTTCAAGGGACCCACATTTATCTTACCATTTTTTAAACTCTTGACATACCTAAATAAGCTTTTACTATACACATTTATGTTCTTGGATATTAGGTTACCGCTAAACTGTAGCCTTGAAATCAGAGGAATTAAACATCAGCAGGTGTCCACATTGCTCAAAGATGCAAAAAACATAACATAATTGCCTGTCATATACATTGGTCATTTTTATAATAGTCCTTGATCATTGAACTGTTTATTTCAGTGTCTACGAGTGCCAGGTTTGCACTGCACGACGGGAGATTTTCTCGCTTGAACTACTTGATAAATAAGCACACAAATAAAGTCTGCGTGTGTGGCAGCTTTCTCTGTACCGCTGTGTAGACAGCCCAGACGGATGAGTTGGTCATTTACTCTCAGAACGACCTTGTTGTCTGGCCTGAGGGTTTGAATTCACATCTACCTGTCGACTGGTCTGAAGTAGTTCACTACAAAATAAACTGCAGATTGAATAGACCCACAGGTAGTGTTCACCGCCTGGAATTAATATTCCCACTGGGCGAAGGGAAGAGCACAGTTACTCAACTCCCCCTTTCTCAGATCTGAAGATACGTTTTAATTTTCAGCGTTGTGTATTATTCTTTCAAATGTATGCCGGAGAGAGTTCATTACCATTTCTAACCTGTGTTAATTAAGAAGAAAATAACAAGTTAATGCATCTGCAGCTGCCGTGTTTACCAGCGTGGATCGAGCAGCAAAATGGAGTTAGTTCTCATTAAAGTTTAGATTAATTATGGATATTGAACTTGAGTTGACCCTTTAGAATCGAACATTTGAATTAAAAAGAAGGGATTCTTTGAGAGGATCTGGGAAAAATGGATCGTTTATTTGAGCCATGACACCAACTAGATAAATGCCGAGCTAGATATTGGAAGATTGTGTTATATAGAACTAGATGGTATGTTTGTGCGAATATTGAAATACCTCTAGATAACAATCGTTACTTTTTAATATTTCATTTAGTAAGTGTACCACACTGTCTTATGCATATGCATTTATTTATTTATCTATCACCTTTATTTATTTATTCATTTTTGATATTTTTCTTATTTTATTTTATTTATGTCGATGATGTACTGTTTTGTATATATCTCTGTGAAAAATCAATAAAATCTGATTGAAAAAAAGAAAGGATCCTTTATTTTACATCTTATCAAATGTAAAACATCGGGGTCAGATTTAATGTGATCATGTCACTGCTTATCCAGACCCATCACTGACCACACTGATAATGTCACTGCTTATCCAGACTCATCACTGACCACACTGATAATGTCACTGCTTATCCACAGAGAGAGAGAGAGAGAGTGAGGATTGTGGAGAGGAAGAGGGAAGGAGTGTGGAGAGTAAGGGAGGTGAGTGGGGAGAGAGGAAGGTGTGTGGGGAGAGAAAGGGGAGGAGTGGAGTGAAAGGAGGAGGAGTGTGGGAATGGAGGATGGGAAGAGAGGGGATGTGGGGAGAGGAATTGAATACTGTGGGAAGAGAGAGAAGGTAGGATGAATGTGGAGAGCGAGGGGGGTGTGGTGGGAGAGAGGGGGAGTGTGGGTTAAATGACGGGGAGGAGTGTGGGGAAATAGGTTGTTTTAGGGGACAGGGGAGGGAGGAGTGTGAGAGAGAGGGAGGAAGGATGGTATGGAAAGAGTGGAGGGATGGGGACAGAGAGGAGGGGAGAGAGGGATAGGAGTGACGGGAGGGTGGTGGAGTATTGGGAGAGATAGAGGGGGTGTGGGGAGAGAGGGGGAGGAGTGTGGGCAGAGAGGGGGTTGTGCGTGGGGAGAGAGATGGGGAGGAATGTGGGGAGAGAGAGAGGGGGAGGAGTGTGGGGAGACAGAGGGGGAGGAGTAGTGAGTGTGTGGGGAGAAAGACGGAGTGTGGGGATGGAGAGTGAGAGGAGAGTGGGGAGAGAGGATGTGCGGGGAGAGAGGGGGAGCAGTGTGGGGAGAGAGATTAGAGGAGTGTGGCAGGACAGAGAGGAGTGTGGGGAGATAGTGGGGAGGAGTGTGGAGAGAAGGGAGGAGGTGGGAAGTCAGAGGGTCGGGAAATTGGTGAGCAAGAGGGGGATTAGTATGTGGGGAGAGTGAATGGCGGAGGGGGAGGGAGAGAGGCAGAGAGAGTGAGGAGTGTTGGGGGAGACGCATTATGTGTTACTCTATCACTTGTATGCCGGAGAAAGTTATTTACTCATTTTAACCACTGCCTATTAAAATGAAAATAACAAATAAATATGTCTGCACCGGCCAACGTGGATAGATCAGCAAGATGCAGTGAGAGCTCATTAGAGATGAGATTAATTACTGATAATATCACTGCTTATCCAGACCCATCACTGACCACACTGATAATGTCACTGCTTATCCAGACCCATCACTGACCACACTGATAATGTCAGTGCTTATCCAGACACATCACTGACCACACTGATAATGTCACTGCTTATCCGGACCCATCATTGACCACACTGATAATGTCACTGCTTATCCGGACCCATCATTGACCACACTGACGTCACACACAGGTATGTTCTTTGTATCATCCATTCCAAGGACATCTCACATACTGTAACAACCAGCTACCCAGTTCCATCGCATGCTGCTCAAATATATTTTCACCACCTTTGACAACATTTGCCCCGTCCTGATTGGTACGGACACCTCTGAACTCACTGATGGTTTCACTTCCCATCTGCGTCTGATTCTGAACACACTTACACTACGAATGATCACCCAAATACAGAAAAATCAAGACTTAACTGCTCTTGCAAGTTCCAGTGCTCTCCTCAGTTGTACTTAAAATATCTGCGAGGCCTTTTTGTGTAGTTCTGGTCACCATATTATAGATATGATGTCCTGTTGCCAGAGACAGCGCGGAACAGATTCACCAGGATGTTATCTGGAATGGACAGCGTTAGTTTGAAGACATAATCAATTGGCTGGGCTTGGTCTTCTTGGAGCGCAGGAGGATGAGGGGTAATCTCATAGACGTGTTTTAGATCATGAAAGGAATAGATCGGGTAGATGCTCAGGTTCTCCTGCACTGAGTAGGAGAATCGAGGTCCAGAGGACATACGTTTAAGTAGAATGGAAAATGATCGAATAGGAATCTGAGGGGTAACCTTTTCACACAATGGGTGGTGGATGTATGGAACAAACTGCCTGAGGAGGTATTTGAGGCAGGGGCTATCCCAATATTTGTGAAACAGTTAGACAGGTTGGGTACATGAATAGGACAGGTTTGGTGGGATATGGACCAAATGCAGACAGGTGGAACTAATGTAGATGGGGCCTGTTTGCTGGTGTGGGCAAGTTGGGCCAAAGTGCCTGATTCCACACCATATCACTCTATGACTCTATGAGTACAGGGCTGAACTACCTCCTCTGGCAGTTCGTTCCACACCCCCCCAACCTTTGTGTGAAAAATACTCCTCAGGTTCCGATTAAACCCCCCCCCCCACCTCATCTTAAACCTAGCCCCCTGGTTCTTGATTCCCCTTCTCTGTGCATCTACCAGATCTATTCCTCTCATTATATTGTCCAGCTGTAGAAGATCATCCCTCATCCTCCTGCAGCAAGGGATATAGTACTAGCCTATATGCACCAAGGGATATAGTACTAGCCTATATGCACCAAGGGATATAGTACTAGCCTATATGAACCAAGGGATATAGTACTAGCCTATATGAACCAAGGGATATAGTACTAGCCTATATGAACCAAGGGATATAGTACTAGCCTATATGCACCAAGGGATATAGTACTAGCCTATATGCACCAAGGGATATAGTACTAGCCTATATGCACCAAGGTATATAGTACTAGCCTATATGCACCAAGGGATATAGTACTAGCCTATATGCACCAAGGAATATAGTACTAGCATATATGCACCAAGGGATATAGTACTAGCCTATATGCACCAAGGGATATAGTACTAGCCTATATGCACCAAGGGATATAGTACTAGCCTATATGCACCAAGGGATATAGTACCAGCCTGCTGAACCTATCCCTCCAGATCAGGCCCACTGTTCTTGGTAACATCCTCGTAAATCTCCTCTATCACCTTTCCAGATTGACACCATCTTTCCTGTATCATGGTGCCCACAACAGAACACAATATTCCAAATGCGGCCTCACCAACGTCTTACACAACGGCAACATAACGTCCGTATATCTATACACAATGCTATGACCGAAGACGGCCAATGTTACAAAAGTCTTTTTGACCACACTATCAACCCGTGACGCTACATTCAATACACGATGTACCTGTCGTCCTAGATCGCTCTGCTCTACAGTTCATTCACCTTTCTGCCTCGGTTCCAGGTCAGCGGTACTGACACTTCTGAACTCACTGATGGTTTCACTTCCCATGTGCGTCTGATTTTGAATACATTTGCACTACAGGTGAACGTCCAAATAAAGAATAATCAAGACTTAACTGCTCCTCCAAGTGCAGCGCTCTCCTCAGTCGTACTTCGAATATCTGCGAGGCCCTTTTGTGTAGTTCTGGTCACCATATTATACAAATGATGTCCTGTTGCCAGAGGCAGTGCGGAACAGATTCACCAGGATGTTATCTGGAATGGACAGCGTTAGTTTGAGGACAGATTTGATCAGGTGGGATTGATCTCATTGGAGCAAGAATGCAGATGACCTTACTGAGGCTTGTAAAATTATGTCAACTATAGCAGGGTTGAGTAGATGATCACAGTTATTTCCCGCGCTGGGAGAATCTAAACCTAGAGAACGTAAGTTTAATCGAAAGGGGAGAGATTTAAGGGAATTCTGAGGCCAAACCTGGAGCAGTCTATTCATTTGAGGCGGTGGGGACAGATACCATCACAGCAAATAAACAGCATTTGGACTGCCGTTTGTTTCGGATAGGAATGGAGGGATATGGGACAAATACAGGTGAATGAGATTACCCTAGATATGCATCTCGGTCTGCATGGACGAGTCGGGCCGAAGGGCCTGTTTCCCTGTTGTTCCCATGACTGGAATCAACGGTTCTGTAATCTCTCATGTGCTCTGTCATCGGTCTCCCCAGTTGTAGCCACATAGCAGACACATCACTGTCTGCACAACAGTGGCGATACTGTATTGGGTGGTGGTGTCACCAACAACGGCGGCACATTGTTCATCTCCCTCGCAAGTGCCAACACGTGCTTCACTCTCCTCAAACTAAACTCTAGCTTGGAAATCCGAGGAATTAAACGTCAATAGGTGTCCAATTTTCACAAACCTGCAGTTTAAACAGCAGCACGATATAACTGCCTGTCATCTACGTTGGTCGTCTTAATATGTTTCTGATCATTGAAATGTTTCTTTCAGTTTCTATGTGTGCCAAATATATACAGCAGGAAGGCAGAAATGCTCTCTTGTATTAATTAATAAATAGGCACAGAAATACAGACTGAGTGCGTGTGAGAGCTCTCTTAAAATCACTGGAATTTAGGATGAGAGGGGATCTTGTCGAAACATATAGAATTCTGAAGAAGGGTCTCCACCCATTCCTTCTCCCAAGAGATGCTGCCTGTCCCGCTGAGTTTCTCCAGCTTTTTGTGTCTATCTTCGGTTTAAACCAGCATCTGCAGTTCCTTCTTACATATATACAATTGTTAAGGGATTGGCCAGGCAAGATGCACGAAAAATGTTCCCGATGTTGGGGGAGCCCAGAGCAGGGATCACAGTTTAAGAATAAGGGTTAGCTCAATTATTACTGAGATGAGGTAAGACTGATCTGTCATCGACCTCCCCAGTTGAGATGAATTGTGAATCTGTTGAATTCTCTGCCACAGAAGGCAGTGGAGGTCAATTCACAGGAGGTTTTCAAGAGTGAGTCAAATATCGCTCTTAGGGCCAATGGAATAAAGCTGTATGGGGAGAAAGCAGAAGCGGGGTATTGATTTGGGATGATCAGCCATGATCATATTGAATGGTGGTGCTGGCTCAAAAGGCCAAATGGCCTACTCCTGCAACTATTTTCCATGTTTCTCTGTTTCTAAACCATTGTGGACAGCCCAGACGGGTGAGTTGGTCATTAAGTCTCAGACCGACTTTTCTGTCAGGTTTGTGGGTTTGAATAACATCTACCTGTCAACTGGTCTGAAGTCGTTCAATAAAAAATAAACTACAGATTGAACAGAACCTCGCCTTGTGTTCACCGGCTGGAACTAATATTCCCCACTGGGTGAATGGCACAGCTCAATTGCTCAACTCTCCCTATCTCAGATCTGAAGCTGCATTTTAATTTTCAGCATTATGTGTTATTCTTAAAGTGCCGGAGAGAGGCAATTAGTATTTATATCCATTGTTAATTAAGATGAAAATCACAAATTAAAGCATCTTCACCTGCCGTGTTTACCAGCGTGGATAGAGCAGCAAGATGGAGTTAGTGCTCATTCCAGATTAGATTAATTACAGATACTGAACGTACGTTAACCCTTTAGAGTCAAACATCTGCAATAATGTAAAACACAAGTTTGTTATCCACTTTCGTATGAAATACAAAACACGGGAGTTAAGATGAAATGGAAGCATCCCAACCTGATGCATGGACACAGAAACATAGAGAAATAGAAAATAGGTACAGGAGTGGGCCATTCGGCCCTCGAGCCTGCACCACCATTCAACATGATCATGGCTGATCATCCTAAATCAGTAACCCGTTCCTGCTTTCTCCCCATATCCCTTGTTTCCGTGACCCGAAGTGCTATATCTAACCTATGCTTGCAAGCATCCAGTAAATTGGCATCCACTGCCTTCCGTGGCAGAGAATTCCACAGATTCACAACTTCCTGGGTGAAAACGTTTATCCTCACATCAGTCCTAAATAGTCTACCCCTTATTCTTAAACTGTAACCCCCCGGTTCAGGACTCCCCCAACATCGGGGACATATTTTCTGCATCTAGCCTGTCCAATCCCTTAAGAATTTTATGTTTCTATAAGATCATAAGATCAGTGATAATGTCACTGCTTATCCAGACCATTTACTGACCACGCTGATAATGTCACTGCTTATCCAAACCCATCACTGACCACAATGATAATGTCACTGCTTATCCAGACCCATCACTGACCACACTGATAATGTCACTGCTTATCGACACCCATCACTGACCACGCTGATAATGTCACTGCTTATCCAGACCCATCACTGACCACACTGATAATGCCGCTGCTTATCCAGACCTATCACTGACCACACTGATAATGTCACTGTTTATCCAGACCCATCACTGACTGCACTGACGTCACACACAGGTAATTTCTTTGAATCATCCATTCCAAGGACATCTCACATAACAACCAGTTCCCAGTTCCGTCGCACAATGCTCAGATATATTTTCACCAGTGAAATCATTGGCAACATTGGCCTCGTGCTGAGCCACGGTAGATGATTGAACAAACGGTAGCGCAGCGGTAGAGTTGCTGTTTTACAGCGAATGCAGCGCCGGAGACTCAGGTTCGATCCTGACTACGGGTGCTGCACTGTAAGGAGTTTGAACGTTCTCCCCGTGACCTGCGTGGGTTTTCTCCGAGATCTTCGGTTTCCTCCCACACTCCAAAGACGTACAGGTATGTAGGTTAATTGGCTGGGTAAATGTAAAAATTGTCCCTAGTGGGTGTAGGATAGTGTTAATGTACGGGGATCACTGGGCGGCACGGACTTGGTGGGCCGAAAAGGCCTGTTCCCGGCTGTATATATATGATATGATATGATATGATACGATAATATGCAGGTTACTGACCCACAGCTAACCTTTGAACAGAAACTATGACTGTTAATGTTAAAAAACAAGTGTGATTAACATGATTTGGCTTGAAGTGGATGATCAGCCATGGTAACAAAGAATGGCGGTGCTGGCTCGAAGGGCCTAATGGCGTCCTCCTGCACCTATTTTCTATGTTTCTATGTTTCGAAGTGAATCTGTTCTCCGATCCCAGGACAGAGATCTATGGACAAGTGAGGAATGTCTTACTGCCCTATTTGTGCACACACCCTCCAGTTATAGAGACACGGAGTCAGAGAATCTGAGAGGCTTCGGCCCAGACTGCCCACACTGGCCAACATGTCTCATCCACACTAGTCCCACCTGCCTTCGATCGGCACATATTCCTATCAATGGCTAATCGATGCCTGTCTAAATGGTCCTTCAAGTTTGAGAGAGTATTTTTGTGTTAGCACCTTAATATAATACATTTTATAATGAGTAGCTTTAGTATCTCTGTACCTGATAGTACCTTTTATAGTCAGCTTTTCTAAGAAGTGAGCAAAAAAGGTCGATCAGGGCAGATCTGTAGATATTGAATACATGGACTTCAGCATTGTATTCGAGAAGGTTCCTCGTGGTAGCTTGCTCGTGAAGGTTAGATCGCATGAGACGCAAGGAGAGATAGCTGAATGGATAGCAAATTGGCTTCATGGAAGGAAGCAGAGGGTGATAGTGGAAGGTTGCTTCTCAGACTGGACGCCAGTGACTAGTGGCATGCGTCAGGGTTCGCTGCTGGGCCCGTTACTGTTTGTCATCTATATCAAAGATTTGGATGAGATCACGCAGCGGCAAGATTAGCAAGTTTGTAGTTGAAACAAAAGTGGGTTGTTTTGCAGTCAGTAAAGATGTTTGTTATGAAGTGCAATATGATCTTTATCGATTAGTCACGTGTACTGAGGAATGGTTGATGGAATTAATGCAGATAAATATGAGAAGCATAGAAACATAGAAAATAGGTGCAGGAGGAAGCCATTTGGCCCTTCTAGCCAGCACCGCCGTGCATTGTGATCATGGCAAAGCATCCACAATCAGTAACCTGTGCCTGCCTTCTCCCCATATCCATTGATTCCGCTTGGCCCTAGAACTCCAGCTAACTCTCTTGTAAATTCATCCAGTGTGTTGGCCTCCACTGCCTTCGTAGGCAGAGAATTCCACAAATTCACAACTCTCTGGGTGAAAAAGTTTTTTTTCACCTCAGTTTGAAATGGCCTCCCCTTTAATCTTAGACTGCGCCCCCCTTGTTCTGGACTCCCACAACATCGGGAATTTTTTTCCTGCATCTAGCTTCTCCAGTCCTTTTATAATTTTATCCATTTCTATAAGATTCCATCTCATACATCTGAATTCCAGTGAATACAAGCCCAGTCTTTCCAATCTTTCCTCATTTGACAGTCCCGCCATCCCGGGGATTAACCTCGTGATTCAACGATGCACTGCCTCAATCGCAAGGATGTCCTTCCTCAAATTAGGAGACCAAAACTGCACACAATATTCCAGATGTAGTCGCACCATTGCCCTATACAAATGCAGAAGGACCTCTTTACTCCTATAGTCAAATCAAAGTATGGTATTGCAAAGTGAGGTATTGCATTTTGAGAAATCTAACCTGGGCAGGACCGACACAGTGAATGGTAGGGTTCTGGGTAGTGTTGTAGGGCAGAGGGATCTAGGAGTGCAGGTGCACAGTTCCTTGAAGGCGGAAGCACAGGTCGATCTGGTGTTGACAAAAAGGCTTTTGGCACATTGGCCTTTATCAGCCAGAGTATGGAGTATGGATGTTGGGAGGTCATGTTGCAGTAATATAAGACCTTCGTGAGGCTGCATTTGGAGTATTATGTTCTGTTCTGGGTACCGTGTTATAGGAAAGACGTTGCCAAACTGGAAACGTTCCAGGTACATTTTACGAGGATAGTGCCAGTGTCTGACCTGTAGGAAGAGGTTGAGTAGGCTCGGACTATCCATTGGAGCACAAGAGGAAGAGGGGTGATCTTATTTAGGTGTATTTGATCATGAGAGGAATTGATCGGATAAATGCACAGATTCTCTTGCCCTGAGTACGAGAATCGAGCTCCAGAGGACATACTTTTAACATGAATAGGAAAAGCTGTCATTGGAATCGGTGGGATAACTCTTTCACACAAAGGGTGGTGGATGCATGGAACAAGCTGCCAGAAGAGGTAGTTGAGGCAGGGACAATCCCAACATTTAAGAAATTGTTAGACAGGTACACGAATAGGACGGGTTTGGAGGGATATGGATGAAACGGAGGCAGGTGGGAGCAGGGACAAGTTGGACGGTGTGGGCAAGTTGGGCCGAAGGGCCTGTTTCCACAACGTATCACTCCATGACTCTATGAGCACCGGCCTGAAAAACCTCCTCTGGCAACTCGTTCCATTCACCCACCAAACTTTGTGTGATAAATTACCCCTCAGGTTCCGATGAAATGTTCCCACCTCATCTTAAACCTCCGTCCCATGGTTCTTGCTTCCCCTTCTCTGTGCGCCTGCCAGGTGTATTCCTTTCATTATTTTGTTCACCTCTAAAAGATCACCCCAGTTAATCCTGCGCATCAAAGAATAAATTACTAGCCTGCTGAATCTGTGGCTGTAGACCAGGCCCTCCAGTCCTGGCAACATCCTCGTAAATCTGCTCTACGCCCTTTGCAGATTTACACCATTTTCCCGATACTACGGTGCCCAACACTGAACACAATAATCTAAAAATGGACTCACCAACGTCTTAAACAATTGCAACATGACCTCCCAACTTCAAAACTCAAAGCTCTCGCTGATGAAGGCCAATGTGCCTAAAGCCTTTTCGACCAAACTATTTACCTATGACGCTACATTTAACGCACTGTGTACCTGTCGTGCTAGATCCCTCTGCTCTACAGTTAATGCATCTTTTTGTCTCGGTTCCAGCTCATCGGGACTGACACCCCTGAATTCACAGATGGTTTCATTTCCAATCTGCGTCTGATTCTGAACAAACCTGCACTGCAGCTGAACATGAAATTATAGAAAAATCAAGACTTAACTGCTCCTCCACGTGCAGCGGCCTCCTCAGTTGTGCTTCAAATATCTGCGAGGCCCTTTTGTGTAGTTATGGTCACCATATCATGGAAATTATGTCCTATTGCCAGAGACAGTGCGGAACAGGTTCACCAGGATGTTATCTGGAATGAATAGTTTGAAGACAGATTAGACCTGTGCTGGGCTCAATGTTGTTTGTCATCCATATCAATGAGTTGCATGAAATTGTACAAAGACTAATTTTTAAGTTTGCCGTTGACACTAAAGTAGATGGTATCACAGACTGAAAATGTTTAGCAAGAATTAAAGCAGGAACTTTTCAAATTGGAAAATGGGCTGAGAAATAGCAAACGGTGTTTCTTCCAGATAAGTGTGAGATTTTAATTTTTGAAGTAAAATCAGGGCATGATCGTTACCGTGAATGGTAGTTAGCTAGGGAGTGTTGTAGAGCAAAGGGATCCATACATTAGAAGTAACTCCAGCAAGTCTGCAGATGACACAATGCTGGGTGACAGTGTGAACTGCAAAGAGGATGTTAAGAGGTTGCAGGGTGACTACGTCAGGTTGAGTGAGTGGGCAGATGCATGGCAGATGCAATATAATGTAGATAAATGTGAGGTTATCCACTTTGGCAGCATAAACAAAGAGACAGATTACTATCTCAATGGTGTCAGATGAGGTAACGGGGAAGTACAACACGACCTGGGTGTCCTTGTACACCAGTCACTGAAAGTAAGCGTGCAGGTACAGCAGGCATGGAAGAAAGATAATGGCATGTTGGCCTTCATTACGAGAGGATTTGAATAAAGGTGCAAAGAGGATCTTTTGCAGTTGTATTTTTTGGTCTCATAATTTGAGGAAGGACGTTGAGGCAGTGCGCCATATGTTCACGAGGTTAATCCCTGGGATGGCGGGACTGTCATATTAGGAAAGATTGGAAAGACTGGGCTTGTATTTACTGGAGTTTAGAAGGATGAGAGGGGACCTTATAGAGACGTATAAAATTATAAAAGTACTGGACAAGCTAGATGTAGGAAAAATATTTCCAAAGTTGGGGGAGTCTAGTACCAGGAGCCAAAGTCTAAGAATAAAGGGGAGGCCATTTAAAACTGAGGTGAGAAGAAACTTTTTCACCCAGAGACTTGTGAATTTATGGAATTTTCTGCCACAAAAGGCAATGGAGGCCAATTCACTGGATGAATTTGAAAGAGAGTTAGACAGAACTCTAGGGGATGGTGGAATCAAGCGATATGGGGAGAAGGCAGGCACAGGTTACTGATTGTGGATGATCAGCCATGATCACCATGAATGGCGGTGCTCGCTCGAAGGGTCTAATGGCCTCCCCCTGCACCTGTTTTCTATGTTTCCAAGTTTCTATGTTACATAGTTCAAAGAAAAGGGACGAAACAGGGAGGTGGGGTGGTGGAGAAGGTTTTTTGAAGCACTGTCTTCATCAATCAGTGAATAAAATTTAGAAGTTGGAAAATTATATTCAGTTCGACAAGACGTTGGTGAGGACGCACTTGGAGTAACGTGTATAATTTTTCGTCAGCATGTTTAGGAAATATGCCACTAATTTGTAAAGAGTCCTCAAAATATTTTACAACACGTTGCCAGAAAACAAGGGTCGGAGATACAGGGAAAGGCTGGGCTGCGAGGACTTTATTTCATGAAGCGCAGCAGGCAGTGGAGTGATCTCATGGAGGGGCAGGGTATCATAGGTAACATAGTAATATCAACACAAAGTCATTTGGACAGGTACATGAAGGGAATGGTTTAGAGGGAGATGATTCATATGCCGGTAATTGGGAATACTTCAGATGAACTAAAATGCACCATCCCACCCCATGAAACACGGCAGCCTTTGGCCAAACGTTGCGCCAGGTACAGCACTAACAAATATACTGCTTTTAAATGGCCCTTGGATATTCTGTTACCACAGAACTCTAACCTTGAAATCATGGGATTTGCCTGTCATATATATTGGTCATTTTTGATAACAGTCCCTGATCATTGAAGTGTTTATTTCAGTTTCTACGTGTGCCAGGTTTACACTGCATGATGGGAGATATGCTCTCTTGAATTGCATGATAAATAAGCACATAAATGAAGTCTGCGTGTGTGGCATCTTTCTCTGTGCCGCTGTGTGGACAGCCCAGACAGATGAGTTGGTCATTTACTCTCAGACCGACCTTACTGTCTGGTCTGTGGGTTTGAATTGACTTCTACCTGTCAACTGGCCTAAAGTAGTTCACTACAAAATAAACTGCAGATTGAACAGAGCCACAGCTCGTGTTCACCGGCTGGAACTAATATTTCCCATTGGGCGAAACGCACAGAACATTTACCCAACTCACCCTTTCTCAAATCTGAAGCTGCATTTTAATTTTCTGCATTTTGTGTTATTATTTCAAGTGTATGCCGGAGAGAGTTAATTAGCATTTCTAACCTGTGTTAATTAAGATGAAAATAACAAGTTAATGCATCTTCAGCTGCCGTGTTTACCAGCGTGGATAGAGCAGCAAGATAGAGTTCGTGCTCATTAAAGTTTAGATTAATTATGGATATTGAACTTGAGTTAACCCTTTAGAGTCGAACATTTGAATTAAAAAGAAGGGATTCTTTGAGAGGATCTGGGAAAAATTGATCGTTTATTTGAGTCATGAAACCAACTAGATAAATGCCGAGCTAGATATTGGAAGATTGTGTTATACGGAACTAGATGTTATGTTTGTGCGAATATTGAAATATTTCTAGATAACCAACATTGTTACTTTTTCATATTTTATTTGGTAAGTGTACCACTCTGTCTTATTCAAATGTATTTATTTATTTATCTCCTTTGTTTATTTATTCATTTATTTTTGTTGTTTTTCTTATTTTATTTTATTTATGTTCATGATGTTGTACTGTTTTGTATATATCTCTGTGAAAAATCAATAAAAACTGAAGAGAAAAAAAAGAAAGGATGCTTTATTTTACATCATATCAAATGTAAAACATCGGGGTCAGATTTAATGAGATCATGTCACTGGTTATCCAGACCCATCACTGACCACGCTGATAATGTCACTGCTTATCCAGACCATTCATTGACAACACTGATAATGCCACTGCTTATCCAGACCCATCACTGACCACACTGATAATGTTACTGCTTATCCAGACCCATCACTGACCAAACTGATAATGTCACTGCTTATCCAGACCCATCACTGACCACACTGATAATGCCACTGCTTATCCAGACCCATCACTGACCACACTGATAATGTTACTGCTTATCCAGACCCATCACTGACCACACTGATAATGTCACTGCTTGTCCAGACCCATCGCTGACCACACTGATAATGTCACTACTTATCCAGAGAGAAAGAGAGTGAAGAGTGTGGGGAGGAAGAGGAGATGAGTGTGGGGAGAAAGGGAGCTGTGTGGGGAGAGAAAGGGGAGGAGTGGAGAGAAAGGAGGAGGATTGTGGGGATGGAGGGTGGGAAGAAAGGGAGTGTGGGGAGAGGAATTTAATAGTGTGGGGAGAGAGAGGTAGTGGGGAGAGAGAGGAGGCAGGATGACCGTGGTGAGCGAGCGGGGACTGTGGAGAGAGACGGGGAGTGTGGGGAGAATGATGGGGAGGAGTGTGGGGAGAAAGGTGGTTTTAGGGGACAGGGGAGGGAGGAGTGTGAGAGAGAGAGGGAGGAAGGTTTGTGTGGAGAGAGAGTGGGAGGAATGTGGGGATGGAGGGGGTGGAGTGGGGAAGAGGGAGAGGAGGTGGGTGTGGGAGAGAGGAAGGTGTGTGGGGTGAGAGAGAGGAAGGAGTGTTGGGGAGGAGGGGGATTGTGGAGAGAAAGGAGGAATGTGGGAATTGAGAGGGGAGGACTGTGGGGAGAGGGAGGGGAGGAGTGGGGATACGGAGGGAGAGGAGTGTGAGAGAACGGGAGGAGGGATTGTGTGGAGGGAGAAAGGATGCAGGGGGGAGTGTGGGAGAGGGAGAGGAGGTGGGTGGGGGAGATAGGAAAATGTAGCAAGAGAACGGGAGGAGTGTGGGGAGAGGGGGAGGAGTGCGGAGACAGTGTGGGAGGAGTGTGAAAGAGAGGGAGGAAGGATAGTGTGGAGAGCGAGTTAGAGGAATGTGAGGATGGAGGGGAGGAGTGGGGAGAGTGAAACGAGGGTAGGGGAGGAATGTAGCGAGAGCGAGGGGTACAGGGGAAAGAGGTACAAGAGGAGTGATGGGAGAGAGTGGAGGAGTGGGGAGTGAGTGGAGGAATGTGGCAGAGAAATGGGAGGGGAGGGATAGAGGAAGGAGTGAGGCGAGAGAGGGGAGGTATGTGGGGAGAGAGAGATGGGGCAGAGAATGGACGAACGGGGGAGAGAGGTGAGGAGATAGAGGTGGAGGTGTGTGGGGAATGAGGGGGAATGTGGGGAGAGAGAGGGGGAATGGGGGAGACAGAGGGGAGGAGTGTGGGGACACAGAATGAGAGGAGTGGTGAGTGTGTGGGAAGAAAGACAGAGTGTGGGGTGGAGAATGAGAGGAGAGTGGGGAGAGAGGGGGTGTGGAGAGAGATGGGGAGGTGTGTGGGGAGAGAGATTGGAGGTGGCAGGACAGAGGGGAGTGTCGGGAGAGAGTGGGGAGGAGTGTGGAGAGAGGGGAGGAGATGGGAAGTCAGACGGTCAGAAAATTGGGGAGAGAGACGGGGGATCGGTATGGGAGAGAGAGAATGGACGGAGGGGGAGGGAGAGAGGCAGAGAGAGTGAGGAGTGTTGGGGAGACGCATTATGTGTTACTCACATGTATGCAGGAGAAAGATATTTATTCATTTTAACCACTGCCTATTAAAATGAAAATAACAAATAAAAACGTCTGCACCTGCCAACGTGGATAGAACAGCAAGATGCAGTGAGAGCTCATTAGAGATGAGATTAATTACTGATAGTGTCACTGCTTATCCAGACCCATCACTGACCACACTGATAATGTCACTGCTTATCCACACCCATCACTGACCACACTGATAATGTCACTGCTTATCCAGACCCATCACTAACCACACTGATAATGTCACTACTTATCCAGACCCATCACTGACCACACAGATAATGTCACTGCTTATCCACACCCATCACTGACCACATTAACGTAACACACAGGTATGTTCTTTGTATCATCCATTCCAAGGACATCTCACATACTGTAACAACCAGCTACCCAGTTCCATCGCACGCTGCTCAGATATATTTTCACCAGTGACAACATTGACAACATTTGCCTCGTGCTGATTGGTACGGACACCTCTGAACTCCCTGATGGTTTCACGTCCCATCTGCTTATGATTCTGAACGCATTTGCGCTACAAATGAATACCCATAAACAGAAAAATCAAGACTTAACTGTTCCTCCAAGTTCCAGCGCTTTCCTCAGTTGTACTTCAAATATCTGCGAGGCCCTTTTGTGTAGTTCTGGTCACCATATTACAGATATGATGTCCTGTTGCCAGAGACAGTGCGGAACAGATTCACCAGGATGTTATCTGGAATGGACAGCGTTAGTTTGAAGACAGAATCAATTGAGTGGGATTGTTCTCCTTGGAGCGCAGGAGGACGAGGGGTGATCTTATAGACATGTTTTAGATCATGAAAGGAATAGATGCAGTGGATGCTCGGATTCTCCTGCCCTGAATAGGCGAATCGAGGTCCAGAGGACATACGTTTAAGTTGAAGGGAAAATCATTGAATAGGAATCTGAGGGGTAACCTTTTCACACAATAGGTGGTGGATGTATGGAACAAACTGCCAGATGAGGAATTTGAGGCAGGGACTATCCCAACATTTATGAAATAGTTAGACAGGTTGGGTACATGAATAGGACAGGTTTGGTGGGATATGGACCAAATGCAGACAGGTGGAACTAATGTAGATGGGGCCTGATGGCTGGTGTGGGCAAGTTGGGCTGAAGGGCCTGATTCCACACCATATCACTCTATGACTATGAGTACAGGGCTGAACTACCTCCTCTGGCACCTCGTTCCACACACCCACCACCCTTTGTGTGAAAAATACCCCTCAGGTTCAGATTAAATTTCATCCCCTCATCTTAAACCTGCTCCCCATGGTTCCTGCTTCCCCTTCTCTGTGCGTCTGCCAGATCTATTCCTCTCATTATTTTGTTGATCTGTAGAAGATCATCCCTCATCCTCCTGCATCAAGAGATATAGGCCTCGGTTGCAGTTCATCGGTACCGACACTTCAGAACTCACTGGTGGTTTCACTTCCCATGTGCGTCTGATTGTGAACACACTTGCACGACAGCTGAACATCCAAACAAAGAATAACCAAGACTTAACTGCTCCTCCAAGTGCAGCGCTCTCCTACGTCGTACTTCAAATATCTGCGAGGCCCTTTTGTGTAGTTCTGGTCACCATATTATACAAATGATGTCCCGTTGCCAGAGGCAGTGCGGAACAGATTCATCAGGATGTTATTTGGAATGGACAGCGTTAGTTTGAGGACAGATTTGATCGGGTGGGATTTATCTCATTGGAGCAAGAATGCAGAGGGATGACCTTACTGAGGCTTGTAAAATTATGTCAACTATAGCAGGGTTGAGTAGATGGTCACAGTTATTTCCCAGGCTGTGAGATTCTAAACCCAGAGAACTTACGTTTATTCGAAAGGGGAGAGGTTTAAGGGAATTCTGACTTCAAATATGCAACAATCTTTTCATTTGAGGCGGTGGGGATAGATACCATCACAGCAAATAAACAGCATTTAGACAGCCGTTGGTTCGGATAGGAATGGAGGGATATGGGACAAATACAGGTGAATGTGATTACCGTAGATATGCATCTCGGTCCGAATGGACGAGTCGGGCCGAAGGGCCTGTTTCCCTGCAGTTCCCATGACTGGAATCAGCGGTTCTGTAATCACTAATGTGCTCTGTCATCGGCCTCCCCAGTTGTAGCCACATAGCAGACACATCACTGACTGCACAACAGTGGCGATACTGTATTGGGTGGTGGTGTCACCAACAACGGAGGCACATTGTTCATCTCCCTCACAAGTGTCCAACAGGTGCTTCACTCTCCTCAAACTAAACTCTAGCCTAGAAATCCGAGGAATTACACGCCAACAGGTGTCGAATTTTCTCAAACCTGCAGTTTAAACAACAACACGATATAACTGCCTATCATATACGTTGGTCGTTTTAATATGTCTCAGATCATTGAAGTGTTTCTTTCAGTTTCTCTGTGTACCAAATATATACAGCAGGAAGGGAGAAACGCTCTCGTATTAATTAATAAATAGGCACAGAAATACAGACTGAGTGTGTGTGAGAGCTCTCTTGAATTAACTGGAATTTAGGATGAGAGGTGATCTTGACGAAACATATAGAATTCTGAAGAAGGGTCTCCACCCATTCCTTCTCCCAAGAGATGCTGCCTGTCCCGCTGAGTTACTCCAGCTTTTTGTGTCTATGTTCTGTTTAAACCAGCATCTGCAGTTCCTTCTTACACATATACAATTCTTAAGGGATTGGACAGGCTAGATAGAGGAAAAATGTTCCCGATGCTGTGGGAGTCCAGAACAGGGATCACAGTTTACGAATAAGGGGTAGCTCAATTATTACTGAGATGAGGAAAAACTGAACTGTCGTCGGCCTCCCCAGTTGAGATGAATTGTGAATCTGTGGAATCTGAGGGGTAATTTTTCACACAAAGCATGGTGGGTGTGTGGAACGAGCTGCCAGAGGAGGTAGTTCAAACCTGTACCCATAGAGTCATAGAGTGATATGGTGTGGAAACAGGCCCTTCGGCCCAACTTGCCCACTCCAGCCAAAATGCCACATCTACACTAGTCCCACCTGTCTGCATTTGGTCCATTTCCCACCAAACCTGTCCTATTCATGCACCTGTCTAACTGTTTCATGAATGTTGGGATAGTCCCTGCCTTAAATACCTCCTCTGGCAGTTTGCTCCATTCATCCAACACCCACTGTGTGAAAATGTTACCCCTCAGATTCCTATTCAATCATTTCCCCTTCACCTTAAACGTATGTCCTCCAGACCTCGATTCTCCTAATCAGGGCAGGAGAAGCTGAGCATCTACCCGATCTATTCCTTTCATGATCTAAAGCATGTCTATAAGATCACCCCTCATCCTCCTGCGCTCCAAGGAGACCAATCCCACCCAATTGATTCTGTCTTCAAACTAACGCTGTCCATTCCAGATAACATTCTGGTGAATCTGTTCCACACTGTCTCTGGCAACACGACATTGTTTCTATAATATGGTGACCAGAACTACACAAAATGGCCTCGCAGATATTTGAAGTACGACTGAGGAGTGGCCTCGCAGATATTTGAAGTACGACTGAGGAGAGCGCTGCACTTGGAGGAACAGTTAAGTCTTGATTTTTCTGTATTTTGGTGTTCATTTGTAGTGCAAGTGTGTTCAGAATCAGACGCAGATGGGAAGTGAAACCATCAGCGAGTTCAGAGGTGTCCGTGCCAATCAGCACGAGGCAAATGCTGTCAAAGGTGTCAATGGTGAAAATATATCTGAGCAGCGTGCGATGGAACTGGGTAGCTGGTTGTTACAGTATGTGAGATGTTCTTGGATTGGATGATACAAAGAACATACCTGTGCGTGACATTAATTCAGGATTCAGGATTCAGGATATCTTTATTTGTCATCCAAAAAACATTTTTTTTGGACGAGATTTCGTCAGTGATGTGTCTGGATAAGCAGTGACATTATCAGTGTGGCCAGTGATGGGCCTGGGTAAGCAGTGACATTGTCAACGTGGTCAGTGATGGGTCTGGATAAGCAGTGTCATTATTAGCGTGGTCAGTGATGGGTCAGGATAAGCAGTGACCTGATCAGTGTGGTCAGCGATGGTGAGTAATTGTGCTATGCCATTCATCCAGTGGGGACTATTAGTTCCAGCCGGTGAACACAAAGCGAGGTTCTGTTCAATCTGCAGTTTATTTTTTTTTGAACTACTTCAGACCAGTTGACAGGTTGATGCTAATTCAAACCCACAGACATGACAGCAAAGTCGTTCTGAGCGTTAATGACCAACTCACCCGTCTATGCTGTCCACAGTGGTTTCGAAACATAGAAACAAAGAAAATACTTGCAGGAGTAGGCCATTTGTCCTTTTGAACCCGCACCGCCATACAACATGATCATGGCCGACCATCCTAAATCAGTACCCCGTTCCTGATTTCTCCCCGTGCAACTTTATTCCGTTAGCCCTAAGAGCTATATCTGACTCTCCCATGAAAACCTCCTGTGAATTGACCTCCACTGCCTTCTGTGGCAGAGATTTCCACAGATTCACAATTCATCTCAACTGGCGAGGCCGACGACAGATCAGTTTTTCCTCATCTCAGTAATAATTGAGCTACCCCTTATTCGTAAACTGTGATCCCTTTTCTGGACTCCCACAACATCGGGAATATTTTTCTTGTATCTAGCCTGTCCAATCCCTTAAGATATGTATATGTGTAAGAAGGAACTGCAGATGCTGGTTTAAATAGAAGATAGACACAAAAAGCTGGAGTAAATCAGCGGGACAGGCAGCATCTCTTGGGAGAAGGAATGGGTGGAGACCCTTCTTCAGAATTCTACATGTTTCGACAAGATCCCCTCTCATCCTAAATTCCAGTGAATTTAAGAGAGCTCTCACACGCACTCAGTCTGTATTTCTGTGCCTATATATGAACTAATTCAAGAGAGCGTTTCTCGCTTCCTGCTGTGTATAACTGACACACAGAGAAACTGAAAGAAACACTTCAAGGATCAGAGACATATTAAAATGACCAACGTATATGACAGGCAGTTATATCATTTTGTTGTTTAAACTGCAGGTGTGAGAACTTTCGACACCTATTTACGTTTAATTCCTCGGATGTCCAGGCTAGAGTTTAGTTTGAGGAGAGTGAAACACCTGTTGGACACTTGTGAGGGTGATGAACAATGTGCCTCCGTTGTTGGTGACACCACCACCCAATACAGTATCGCCACTGTTGTGCAGTCAGTGATGTGTCTGCTATGTGGCTACAACTGGGGAGGCCTATGACAGAGCACATTAGAAATTACAGAACTGCTGATTCCAGTCATGGGAACAACAGGGAAACAGGCCCTTCGGCCCGACTCGTCCATGCAGACCGAGATGCATATCTACGGTAATCTCATTCACCTGTATTTGTCCCATATCCCTCCATTCCTATCCGAACCAACGGCTGTCCAAATGCTGTTTATTTGCTGTGATGGTATCTGTCCCCACCGCCTCAAATGAAAAGATTGCTCCATCTTTGAACTCAGAATTCCCTTAAATCTCTCCCCTTTCGATTAAACGTAAGTTCCCTGGGTTTAGATTCTCGCAGCCTGGGAAATAAGTGTGGCCATGTATTCAACCCTGCTGTAGTTGACATAATTTTACAAGCCTCAGTAAGGTCGTCCCTCTGCATTCTTGCTCCAATGAGATCAATCCCACCCGATCAAATCTGTCTTCAAACTAACGCTGTCCATTCCAGATAACATCCTGGTGAATTTGTTCCGCACTGCCTCTGGCAACAGGACATCATTTGTATAATATGGTGACCAGAACTACACAAAAGGGCCTTGCAGATATTTGAAGTACAACTGAGGAGAGCGCCGCACTTGGAGGAGCAGTTAAGTCTTGATTATTCTTTGTTTGGATGTTCAGCTGTAGTACAAGTGTATTCACAATCAGACGCACATGGGAAGTGAAACCATCAGTGAGTTTAGAAGTGTCAGTACCGATGAACTGCAACCGAGGCAGAAAGGTGAATTAACTGTAGAGCAGAGGGATCTAGGACGACATGGACATAATGTGTTGAATGTAGCGTCACAGGTTGATAGTGTGGGCAAAAAGGCTTTTGTAACATTGGCCGTCTTCGGTCAGAGCATTGTGTATAGATATTCGGAGGTTATGTTGCCGTTGTATAAGACGTTGGTGAGTCTGCATTTGGAGTATTGTGATCAGTTGTGTGCACCATGATACAGGAAATTTGGTGTCAATCTGGAAAGGTGATATAGGAGATGTACGAGGATGTAGCGCGGACCCGTGGGCCTGATCTAGAGGGACAGGTTCAGCAGACTAGTACTTAATCCCTTGGTGCACAGGAGGATGAGGGATGATCTTCTACAGCTGAACAAAATAATGAGAGGAATAGATCTGGCAGACGTACAGAGAGGGGAAAGCAGGAACCAGGGGGCCCAGGTTTAAGATGAGGGGGAAAATTTAATCGGAACCCGAGGGGTAATTTTTCACACAAAGGGTGGTGGGTGTGTGGAATGAGGTGCCAGAGGAGGCAGTTCAGCCCTGTACTCATAGAGTCATAGAGTGATATGGTGTGGAATCAGGCCCTTCAGCCCAACTTGCCCACACCAGCCATCAGGCCCCATCTACACTAGTTCCACCTGTCTGCATTTGGTCCATATCCCACCAAACCTGTCCTATTCATGTACCCAACCTGTCTAACTATTTCATAAATCTTGGGATAGTCCCTGCCTCAAATTCCTCATCTGGCAGTTTGTTCCATACATCCACCACCCATTGTGTGAAAAAGTTACACCTCAGATTCCTATTCAATGGTTTTCCCTTCCACTTAAACGTATGTCCTCTGGACCTCGATTCGCCTATTCAGGGCAGGAGAATCCGAGCATCCACTCCATCTATTCCTTTCATGGTCTAAAACATGTCTATAAGATCACCCCTCATCCTCCTGCGCTACAAGGAGACCAATCACACCCAATTGATTCTGTCTTCAAACTAACGCTGTCCATTCCAGATAACATCCTGGTAAATTTGTTCCGCACTGTCTCTGGCAACAGGACATCATATCTATAATATGGTGACCAGAACTACACAAAAGAGCCTCGCAGATATTTGAAGTACAACTGAGGAAAGAGCGCTGCACTTGGAGGAACAGTTAAGTCTTGATTTTTCTGTATGTGGGTATTCATTTGTAGCGCAAATGCGTTCAGAATCATACGCAGATGGGAAGTGAAACCATCAGTCAGTTCAGAGGCGACCGTACCAATCAGCACGATGCAAATGTTGTCAACGTTGTCACTGGTGAAAATATATCTGAGCAGCGTGCGATGGAACTGGGTAGCTGGTTGTTACAGTATGTGAGATGTCCTGGGAATGAATGATACAAAGAACATACCTGTGTGTGACGTTAATGTGGTCAGTGATGGGTCTGGATAAACAGTGATATTATCAGTGTGGTCAGTGATGGGTCTGGATAAGCAGTGAAATTATCAGTGTGGTCAGTGATGGGTCTGGATAAGCAGTGACATTATCAGTTTGGTCAGTGATGGGTCTGGATAAGCAGTGCCATTATCAGTGTGGTCAGTGATGGATCCGGATAAGCAGTGACATGATCTCATTAAATCTGACACCGATGTTTTACATTTGATATGATCTAAAATAAAGAATCCTTTCTTTTTAATTTTCTTCAGTTTTTATTTTGTTTTTTCACAGAGATATATACAAAACAGTACAACACCATCGACATAAATAAAATAAAATAAGAAAAACAACAAAAATAAATGAATAAATAAGCAAAGGATATCAATAAATAAAAACATTTGAATAAGACGGTGTGGTACACTTACCAAATAAAATATAAAAAAGTAACAATGATTGGTTATCTGGAAAGATTTCAATATTCGCACAAACATACCATCTAGTTCTATATAACACAATCTTCCAATATCTAGCTCGGCATTTATCTATTTATCATATCATATATATACAGCCGGAAACAGGCCTTTTCGGCCCTCCAAGTCCGTGCCGCCCAGCGATCCCCATACATTAACACTATCCTACACCCACTAGGGACAATTTTTTAAAAACATTTACCCAGCCAATTAACCTACATACCTGTACGTCTTTGGAGTTGGTGTCATGGCTCAAATAAATGATCCATTTTTTTCAGATCTTGTCAAAGAATCCCTTCTTTATAATTCAAATGTTCGACTCTAAAGGGTTAACTCAAGTTCAGTATCCGTAATTAATCTAAACTTTAATGAGCATTAACTGCATTTTGCTGCTGGTAAACACGGCAGCTGAAGATGCATCAGCTTGTTATTTTCTTAATTAACACAGGTTAGAAATGCTAATTAACTTTCTCTGGCATACACTTGAAAGAATAACACATAATGCTGAAAATTAAAATGCAGCTTCAGATCTGAGAAAGGGGGAGTTGGTTAAATGTTCTTTGCGTTTCTCCCAATGGGGAATATTAGTTCCAGCCGGTGAACACTAGCTGTGGCTCTGTTCAATCTGCAGTTTATTTTGTCAAGTCAAGTGAAGTCAAGTCAATTTTATTTGTATAGCACATTTAAGAACAACCCACGTTGACCAAAGTGCTGTACATCTGATTAGGTACTAAGGAAAAAATGAAACATACAGTAGCACGCAAACAGTTCACAGCGCCTCCTCAACGAGCCTCAAACGCTAGGGAGTAGAAATAGGTTTTGAGCCTGGACTTAAAGGAGTCGATGGAGGGGGCATTTCTGATGGGGAGAGGGATGCTGTTCCGCAGTCTAGGAGCTGCAACCGCAAAAGCGCGGTCACCCCTGAGCTTAAGCCTAGACCGCGGGATAGTGAGTAGCCCCAAGTCGGCCGACCTGAGGGACCTGGAGTTAGAGAGGTGGGTTAGAAGATTTTTGATGTAGGGGGGGAATGTCCATTTAGGGCTTTATACGTGAATAGGAGGAGCTTGAAGTTGATTCTGTACCGTACAGGGAGCCAGTGGAGAGAGGCCAGAATCGGGGTGATGTGGTCCCTTTTACGGGTGAACTACTTCACACCAGGTGACAGGTACATGCCATTTCAAACTCACAGACCAGACAGCAAGGTCGGTCTGAGAGTAAATGACCAACTCATCCGTCTGGGCTGTCCACACAGCGGCACAGACAAAGCTGCCACACACACAGACTTCATTTATGTGCTTATTTATCATGTAATTCAAGAGAGCATATCTCACATCATGCAGTGCAAACCTGGCACTCATAGAAACTGAAATAAACACTTCAATGATCAGGGACTGTTATTAAAAATGACCAATGTATGTGACAGGCAATTATAATGTTTTCTGCTTAATCTGCATCTTTGAGAAATATGGATATCTATTTATGTTTAATTCCCCTGATTTCAAGGCTCGAGTTCTGTGGTAATAAAATATCCAAGGGCTATTTAAAAGCAGTTTGTATGTTAGTGGTGTCCCTGACGCAAATTTCAGACAAAGGTTGCCGTGTTTCATGGGGAGGGATGGTGCATTTTAGTTCATCTGAACTATTCCCATTTGCCGGCAAATGAATCATCTCCCTCTAAACCATTCCCCTCATGTACCTGTCCAAATGTATTAGTGTTCCCATTATGTCGCTACCTATGACACTGTCCACCTCTATGAGGTCACTGCACTGCCTGCTGCGCTCCATGGAATAAAGTCCTGGCGAGCCCAACATTTCCCTATAGCTCCGACCCTTGTTTTCTGGCAACGTGTTGAAATTTTTTTTTGCACTCTTTGCAAATTAGTGGCATATTTCATAAACATGGTGACGGCAGATTATACACGTTACTCCAAGTGCATCCTCACCAACGTCTCGTCCACCTGAACATAACTTTCCAACTTCTACATTTTATTCACTGGCTGATGAAGACAGTGGGCCAAAAAAAACCTTCTCTACCACCCTTTCCCCCTGTTACATCCCTTTTCTTGCAACAATGTACTTTTATTCTGAGATCCCTCTGCTCTGCAACACTCCCCAGATAACTACAATTCACAGTGAAGATCATGCCCTGGCTTGTCTTCCTTAATTTAAAATCTCACACATCTGCAAGAAACACTATTTGAATTTTTTCAGCCCACTTTCCAATTTGAAAAGGTTCCTGCTTTAATCCTTGCCAACCATTTTCAATGCCTGTGATACCGCCTACTTTAGTGTCAACTGCAAACTTTTACATTAGTCCCTTACATTCTCAGGCAACTCATTGACACAGATGACAAACAACAATGAGCGCAGCACCAATCCCTGAGACAGACCACCACGCCTTGACCAATGGACGAAACTGTACCATATGCCTCTTTACAAATGTCCACTGCCGTTATCACCTTCAGGGAGCTGTGAACCTGGATCGCAAGATACTTTTATACATCACTGATGTTCAGGGTCATGCCATTAATTGTATATTTTGCACTCACATTGGACCACCCAACATCTCACACTTGCTCAGAATAATTTGCATCCGTGATTTCCCCCACACCTCCCATCTCTCTACTTGATCTATACGCCACTGAATACTGAGACAGCCTCCCTCACATTCCACAACCCCATAAATCTTGGTGTCATCCGCAAACTTACAAAGCAACCCGTGTATATTCACGTCCAAGTCATTTATGTGTATCACAAACAGCAGAGGTCCCAGCACAGATCCCTGTGTATCACTACTGGTCACAGGCCTCCAGCCTGAATATTGCCCTTCCACCACAACACTCTGCCTTCTATCATTCAGACAGTTCTGAATTCATGCGACCAAGTCACCGTTAATCCCGTGTGCCTTCACCTCCTGGATCGGTCTACCATGGGAGACTTTGTCAAAGGTCCGGATAAGCAGTGATATTATCAGTGTGGTCAGTGATGGGTCTGGATAAGCAGTGACATTTTCAGTGTGGTCAGTGATGGGTCTGGATAAGCAGTGACATTATCAGTGTGGTCAGTGATGGGTCTGGATAAGCAGTGACATTATCAGTGTGGTCAGCGGTAGGTCTGGATAAGCAGTGACATCATCAGTGTGGTCATTGATGGGTCTGGATAAGTAGTGACATTATCAGTGTGGTCAGTGATGGGTCTGGATAAGCAGTAACATTATCAGTGTGGTCAGTGATGGCTCTGTATAAGCAGTAACATTCTCAGTAATTAATCTCATCTGTAATGAGCTCTCACGGCATCTTGTTGTTCTATCCACGTTGGCGGGTGCACACGTATTTATTTGTTATTTTCACTTTAATAGGCAGCGGTGATAATGAGTCGATAACTTTCTGCTGGATAAGATTGAAGGAATAACGCATTATGCGTCTCTCCCAACACTCCTCACTCTCTCTCTCTCTCTCTCCCTCTCTCCCTCCTCCCATTCTCTGTCCTCTCCCCACTTTTCCGATTCTGTTTTCCCACTTCCTCCCCTCTCCACACTCCTCCCCACTCTCTCCCCACACTCCCCTCTGTCTTGCCACACTCCGCGAATCTCTCTCCCCATACACATCCCCCTCTCTCTCCGCACCCTCTCTCCCCACTCTCCTACCACTCTCCATCCCCACACTCCTGCATTCTCCACACACACTCACCACTCCTCCCATTCTTTCCCCCTCACTCCTCCCCCTCTCTCCCCCACGTGCCTCCCCATCTCTCTCCCCACGCACATCCCCCTCTCTGCCCACACTCCTACCCCTTACATTCTCCCACACTCCCCCTACCTCTCCCCGTGCTCCACCGCACTCTCTCTCCCCATTCCACTCATTCCCACACTACTCCCCCTCTCTCCCCCACACACCTCCTCCACTCCCCAATCCTCCCCCTGTTTGTCATAAGGTCGTAACTGATAGTAGAATTAGAGAGGGGGAGAGAGACAGGGGTTTGTGAGAGAGAGAGGGGGTAGGGGGAGAGGGGGGAGGGGGAGAGAAGGAGGAGAGGGAGAGAGAGGACAGGAGAGGAGAGAGAGAGGTGGGTCTCCTCAGAGTGTTTCCCTTTGTGCGTCGATAAGGCCTTTAATGAACCGACCTGTTAGATGGAACCGCCTCTGAACTCTGAGCTGGTTTACTTTGTGTCTGTGCCTATCTGAGGAAAGTCAGACATAGGATACAAGTCTCGCACAGAATGTCCTCGTACACACAGGGTGGTGGGTGTATAGAACGGGCTGTCAGACGCATGTACTGGTGCAAAGTTTAAGAAACATTTAGACATGTACGTGGATGGGACGGGTTGAGAAAGATATGGGGCAAACGCGGGTAGTGGGACTGGGATAGACGGGGCAAGTTGCATTGGAGTGGGCGAGTTGGGCCGGATATTTCCGTGCTACATGACTCCATGACGCTGTGACTTTTAAATGTATTCTTATATAGTGCACGGGGGAGAGAAAGAGGGAGAGAGAGAGAAGGGAGAGAGAGAGAGGGCGGGGAGGGAAGGAGAGGGAGAGAGAGGGGGTAATAATTGTTAGCTTAATATATTGTAAATTTGGTTCTCAAGTCGAGGGGGGGTCATGGTATCAAATATTAGTTTCGTTTATAATTGTAAATTTATGAAAATGAAGTGGAGAGGGGGAGAGAGAGGATAAAGAGAGACGTGGAGAGACTGAAGGAAGGGAGAGAGGGTGGTGAGAGAAAGAGGAGGAAGAGTGAAAGAGAGGAGAGAGAGGGGGAAGTGAGAGAGAGGTGAGATAGAGGGGGAAGCGAGAGGGGGAGAAAGGGAGAGGGAGAGAGAGGGGGAGAGGGAGGAGGAAGAGAGGGGAGAGTTTAGTTTTTATTTTAACAGTTTATTTTATTTAGTCAAAAGAGAGGAGAGAGAGAGAAATGAGGCGAGGGGAAGAGAGAGAGAGGGGGAGAGAGAGGTGGAGAGACTGGGGAAGAGAGAGAGACTGGGGAGAAAAAGGAGAGAGGGAGAGGGCAGAGAGAGGGGAGAGATAGGAGAGGTCGGGAGAGGGAGGGGAGGGGAGAGTGGGGAGAGAGGGAGCGGGGAGTTGGTATCAAATATTAGTTTAGTTTAATTGATTGTTGTAAATGTAGTCTTATAAAATGGGGGGAGGGAAAGAGAAGTCGAGAAAGAGGGGAAAGAGAGTGAGGGGGAGGAAGGGGAGGGAGAGAGAGTGGGTAACAAATATTAGTTTAGTTTATTGTTGAATTTATTATAAAATGGAATGCGAGAAAGAATATCAAATATTAGTTTAGTTTATTATTATGAATTAATTGATTATTGTGAGGGGGGGGAGAAAGGGGAGAGATTATTTTTAGTTTAGAGACATAGAAACGTAGAATATAGGCGCAGGAGGAGGCCATTTGTCCCTTCGTGCCAACACCGCCATTCATTGTGATCAAGGCAGATCATCCACAATCAGTAACCTGTGCCTGCTTCTCCCCATATTCCTAGCTTCCGCTCGCCCCTAGAGCTCTTTAATTTAGTTTAGTTTATTTAGTCAAAGGAGAGGAGAGAGAGAGAGAGAGAGATGGGGTGAGTGTGAGAGAGAGAAGGGGAGAGTGAAAGGGGAGAGAGTGTGTCACATTAGTCCGCGCGGGAATAGGTGACGCTTCGGGTCGAGACCCTTCTTCAGAGAGAGACAGAGGAAATGTCTAAAGTTGGAGATGTCAATGTACATACCGCTGGGCTGCAAGCTGCCCAAGCGAAATATGAGGTGCTGTTCCTCCAATTTCCGGTGGGCCTCACTATGGCACTGGAGGAGGTCCATGACAGAAAGGTCAGACCCGGTGGCTGAGCACTTCAACTCCCCCTCCCACTCCCAGTCTGACCTTTGAGAATTTCATAACTTCACAACTCTCTGGGTGAAAGAGTTTTTCCTCATCTCAGTATTAAATGGCCAACACCTGATTCTTAAACTGTGGCATCTGGTTCTGGACTCCCCCAACATCGGAAACATGTTTCCTGCATCCCTTAATAATTGTATCTGTTTCTATAAGATCCCCTCTAAACTCCAGTGAATACAAGCCCAGTCGCTCCATTCTTTCATCATATGACAGTCCCGCCATCCTGCGAATTAACCTCGTGAACCTGCGCTGCATTCCATCAATAGCAAGAATGTCCTTCCACAAATTGGGAGACCAAATGTGCACACAATACCTCAGATGTGGTCTCACCAGGGCCCTGTACAACTGCAGAAGGATCTCTTTGCTCCTGTACTCAAATCCTCTCGTTGCGAAGGCTAACATGCCATTAGCTTTCTTCACTGCCTGCCATATCTGCATGCTTACTTTTAGTGACTGATCTACAAGGATTCACAGGTCTTGTTGCACTTCCCCTTATCATAATCGGACACCATTCAGATAATAATCTGCCTTCTTGTTCTTGCCACCAAAGTGGATAACCTCCCATTTATCCACATTACACTGCATCTGCCCACTCACCCAACCTATACAAGTCACCCTGCATCCTCATAGCATCTTTTTCACAGTTCATCATGCCACCCAGCTTTGTGTCATCTGCATATCTGCTTATGTTACTTTTATTCCTTCATCAAAATCATCTATATATGGATTGTAAATGGCTGCGGTCCCAGAACCGAGCCTTGCGGTACCCCATTAGTCACTGCCTGCCATTGCGAAAGGGACCCATTAATTCCTACTCTTTGTTTCCTATCTGCCAAGCAATTTTCTATCCATGTCAATACACTGCCCCCTATACTACGTGCTCTAATTTTGCCCACTCATCTCCTGATTGCCCCACTAATTGGCCACTAACCAGTGTCCTCATGTACCTGTCCAAATGTCGTAGTGTTATTACTATGGCACTCCCTATGATACTGTGCACCTCCATGAGATCACTGCTCTCTCTACTGAGCTCCATGGAATAAAGTCCTGGCGTGTCCAGCCTTTCCCTCGAGCTCCGAACCTTTTCTCCGGGCAACTTGTTCGATAATATATTCGGCGCTCTTTACAAATTAGTGGCATATTGCCCAAACACGGTGGCTAAAAATATGCACATTACTCCAAGTGCGTCCTCACTAACGTCTTGTCCAACTGAACATAACTTTCCAACTTTTAAATTTTATTCACTGGCTGATGAAGACAGTGGGACAAAAAAACCTTCTCCACCACCCTATCCCCCCTGTTACGTCCCTTTTTTTGCAACTATGTACTTTTGTTCTGCGATCCCTCTGCTCTACAACACTCCCCAGCGAACTATCATTCACGGTGAAGATCATGCCCTGGTCTGACTTCCCAAAATTTAAACCTCACACTTACCTGCAACAAACACCATTTGCTATTTCTCAGCTCACTTTCCAATCTGAAAAAGTTCCTGCTTTAATTCTTGCTCACCATTTTCACTGACTGTGATTTCACAGGGAGGAGATAAAAAGGCGAAAGAGAGAGGGGGTGAGAGAGAGAGGGTGAGAGAAAGATTGAGAGAGGGTGAGAGAGAGGGGAGAGAGAAAGAGAGAGAAAGGGTGGAGAGGGAGAGTGATAGGGTAGAAAGAGGGGGAGAGGGGGTATCAAATATTAGTTGTTTAATTTATTATTTTTAATGTTTTCTTATACAGTGGAGGGGGGAGAGAAAGAGGAGAGAGAGAGAGAGGGAGAGGGAGAGATAGGGAGGGGAGGGGGAGAGAGGGGATAACAAATATTAGCTTAATATATTGTAAATTTTATTATAAAGTGGAGGGGGGCAGGGTATCAAATATTAATATAGTTTAATTTAGTTTAGTATATTTAGTCAAAAGGGATGAGAGGGAGATGGGGTGAGTGTGTGAGAGAGAGAAGGGGAGAGAGAGGGTGTGGAATGTTTGGTATATTAGTTTAGTTTCTGCGCTATATCCCTAAATTAATAAATCTGTGAACGGGCGATCGCTGGTCGGAACGGACTCGGTGGGCTGAATGGCCTGTTTCCGTGCTGCATCTGAAATAAAAAGGGAAAAGGTGAAACAGGTAGAGGAGGGCGAGTTTTCGGCCTGTTTCAAGATGGCCGACTTTTGCCTCCTGTTCCCACCAGAGGACAACAGAAAGGTCGTTTACTCCCGTAACCACGAAATATCACCATCCCCACCCCACCCCTTATCCAGAGTCCAGTCCCCATGATGGTCAACATCTACACTGAATAGGTGGTGGTGTTTCAGGACAGGGGGAGGGGGGAGAGTAAGAGAGGGGAATAAGAGGGGGAGAGAGTTGAGGGGAGAGGGACGAGGAAGAGAGAGGTGTGAGAGCGAGAGGGGAGAGATGGGAGGGAGACAGGGCACCGAAAGAGAGGTGGAAGAGAGAGGGCAGTAAGAGAGGGGGAGAGAGAGTGGAGGCGGAGTGAGAGAGAGTGAGAGAGAGGGCAGAGAGAGAGGGCAGAGAGAGGGAGAAATGGGAGAGAGTAGGAGAGAGAGAGAGAGGGGGAGAGGGGGGATCAAATATTTGTTAGGTTTAATTTATTATTGTAAGTGTATTATAAAGTGCAGGGGGGAGAATGAGGGGGTAGAAACTGAAATAAACACTTCAATGATCAGGGACTGTCATTAAAAATGATCAATACATATGACAGGCAATGGTGTTATTTTTCTGCATAATCTGCATCTTTGAGCAACGTGGCCACTTGTTGATGTTTAATTCCTCTGACTTCAAGGCTAGAGTTTAGTGGGAACTAAATATCCAAACAGAAGTCAGGCGGGTTAAAAGCAGTTTATTTGTTAGTGCTGCACCTGCCACAAATGTCAGGCACATGTTGTGGTGTTTCATGGGGAGGGAGAGCGTATTTCACTTCATCAGACGGTTATCAAATGTCAGTCTAGTTTAATTGTTCATTGCAAATGTCATTTTATCAAGTGGAGAGTGGGGAGAAAGAAGAGAGAGAGAGAGAGAGAGAGAGAGAGAGAGAGAGAGAGAGAGAGAG
>NW_027602549.1:0-33237 GCF_053455715.1 Rhinoraja longicauda | reverse complement strand
TGTCATCTATATCAACGAATTGATTCAGATGGTGCAAGGAATGATTACTAACTTTACAAATACAATTTAAGGCAGGTGGGATGGTAGATTGCCAAGATACATATTAAGAATGACGTTGGGATTTTAATCAGCTGGGGAAGTGGGCGGTGGAATAGCGTGCGGCATTTAGGATGGATATCTGTGAAGTTTGGGCACGATGTCTTTCATTTGTTACGGTATTAAGTGCAGATGTTGTGGCGTTATATCACAGTTTACAAGGCGTTGTTGAGGGAGGCCACGCTTGTTTGCAGTTCCCTTGACGTCCACTTGATGTCGCCATTACTCTACATGATTACAATCGAGCCGCCCAGATAGATAGAGAGAGACTGAGGGAGAGATGGAGTGAGAGTGAGAGGGGAGGGAGGGGTAAGGGGTGAAAGGTTCACAGAGAGAGAGAGAATAGGGAGGATAGGAGAGAGAGTCACAGCTCAGAGGACAGCAGTGAGGATGGAGGGAGAGAGAAAGGGAGGAGGGAAATGTGCTGCAAGAAACCATTTGCTATTTCTCAGCTCTCTTTCCAATTTGAAAAAGTTCCTGCATTAATTCCTGCTCGCCATTTTCACTGACTGTGATAACACAGGGGAGAGAAAAAGGGGAAAGAGAGAGGGGGAGGAGAGAGAGAGGGGTGAGAGAAAGATTGAGAGAGGGGGGAGAGAGAGAGAAAGGGGGAAAAATAGAGAGAAAGGGTGGAGAGGGAGAGTGACAGGGAGAAAGAGCTCCCCCTAATACCCCCCTAATATTTGAGGGGGTATCAAATATTAGTTAAGTTTAATTTATTCTTTTTAATGTTTTTCTTATAAAGTGGAGGGGGGAGAGAAAGAGGAGAGAGAGGGAGAGGGGAGAGGGGAGGGAGAGAGAGGGGATAACAAATATTAGCTTAATATATTGTTAATTTTGTTACAAAGTGGATGGGGGAGCAGGGTATCAAATATTAATATCGTTATTATTATAAATTTATGAAAATTAAGTGGAGAGGGGAGAGAGAGGGAGAAGAGAGAGAGGGGTGAGAGAGAGAGAGAGAGAGAGAGAGAGAGAGAGAGAGAGAGAGAGAGAGAGAGAGAGAGAGAGAGAGAGAGAGAGAGAGAGAGAGAGAGAGAGAGAGAGAGAGAGAGAGAGAGAGAGAGAGAGAGAGAGAGAGAGAGAGAGAGAGAGAGAGAGAGAGAGAGAGAGAGAGAGAGAGAGAGAGAGAGAGAGAGAGAGAGAGAGAGAGAGAGAGAGAGAGAGAGAGATGAGAATGATGAGAATGAAGGGGTAGAAACTGAAATAAACACTTCAATGGGTGACATAATGACTGTGGGTGACATAATTTCGTCCAATTTGGATGACAAATAAAGCTATCTTGATCTATCTTGATCTATCTTGATCTTGATCAATAATCAGGGACTGTCATTAAAAATGGTCAATATATATGACAGGCAATGGTGTTATTTTTTCTGCTTAATCTGCATCTTTGAGCAAGGGGGCGATTGGGTGAATTTGAGGGGCTGGGGGTCCCGGAGCGGGGCCGGCGATGGGATCATCCGCCCGGGACTGACAGCTGGAAGATGCGGCGGTGAATGTGAGGAGCCGGAGCCCGGAGCGGAGAGACTGCGGCCGCCCTCTGGGATGCGCTCAGGGCGCGGGTTTATTAATGAGCCGCAGCGCTGAGGTGAGCGGATATTTCACCGCGCTCTTCACCTGCTCCCTGAACTTGGACTGGGTCGCCGCGTAAATAAATGTGTTGGTGCAGCAGCTGAGATTCCTCAGCAAATACCCGACCAAGTTAAAGATATATTGGGAATCATTCTTATCATTCCCAATCCCTGTGATCTGATAATAGACGAAGTTTACAACCAGCGTCATCCACAGGAGGATGAAGCTGCCGGAGATGGTGAAGAGTAAAACCACAGACCTCCTCCTGCTCTCCATCTCCGGGTCACTGCGCTTCTCCCCCTTGCTCTCACCCCTCAGCCCCTGACGGACCCGACTGGCCACTAAAATGTGCCGGACTGTCAGAGCGTTGAGCAGCAGGATCACAGCGAAAGGGAGGAGCGGAGTTAAAACCATGTCGAACCAGTCAAATGCCACCCACCCGGGGTCAGTGTAAGCACTGTCCACCGTGCCACAGCCCCACGGGACATTGTCGATGATTATCCAGGGTTCCTGTGTGAAGTAGCGGGGAACGTTTTTCAGACACAGCAGAACGCCGGCTGTTGCGAGAACCGCAGCCGCAGTTTTCCCGGTGCAATATTTAGTTTTCAGCTTCTGGCAACAAATGGCGACAAAGCGATCAAAGGTGAAAGTGACGGTGAACCAGACAGAACAGTCTGTAGCTACAAACCTCAGTACTCCGTTAACACTGCACACAGGGGTGATGGACAGGAAACTCCAATCAAAGTAATGGTATCGGATCCGAGACAAAATGACCTCGGTGATCAGGGTGAGTAGATCGGCCGCTGCCATGGCCACCAGGTAGCGTGTGGTGCAGGTGGAGAGGCCGCACTTTCCCCGGGACAGGATCACAATCGCCACTAAATTCACTGCGGAAAGAGAAGGGGAGTGGACACTGGGCATTACTGAACACGGTCTCCGGGGCTGAACACCGGCTCCACTTTCAGCTGGAGATCAGGAGTGTTGGAGTCGGTGCGCGGCTACAGGTTTAACAATGTCAGACCCGGCTCCGACTGTACCCGACCTGCCTGCTTCAGGGGAGAGGAGATAAGGCGACGGGCGGGGTAAAGGGCGGGGAGGGAACGAGCAGCCGCCCGCTACAATAGGCGGAATGGTCCTGTCTACAGTTAACCCCGCTCACAGTCTCTGATGGGGCCGGTTTGACAGACTTAACCGTGACCGGCCGCATTTAACCAGGGCTCTGGGAACTCGGCATCTGATGGGGTCGAGGAGGGTTCCAGAGGGAAGGCAGGGACAACTTCGGATCCGGCAGCAGAGTGGCTCCGTTAATGGATTCATTCCTCAGTTCGGTAACAACACACGCCGGTAGATCCGCGGCCACCGGTTCAGGAGATCGATCCAACTATTGACCAACAGGCGGGTGGAATCCGACTGTGACAGACTCCACAGTGAGACGTGTCCACAGGAGCGGGTGTTCACTCTGATCAATAACTCAGACACAGTGAACTTCACAATGTAAACCCCTTCCCAGTCACACCGTCCCGGAGAGCTGCCTGTCCCGAGCACTGGGACAACTGTGGGCAAGGTGCCACTGAAGGCAAGAACAACATTCTAGTGGGTCCCGGCAGTGGGAGAAAGAGAGGGTTAGTTTTGGCTGTCTGAAAATAAGAAAAATCACAGCGTTAATTCAAAAATATTTCACTGAGAGCATTGATATACTTCACATATTCTTGTACAACGATCATCAGTTGTGAATCATGTAACACGATCAGAATCAGGTCAACACCGGTTAACGGACGGAGTTATAAAACTTGAATTGTTCTGTTCACTTACCAGGGACTCCAACGGCAGCAATGATCACGTACAAGATTTTCTCCACGTCTAAATATTCCCAAACCTTTTCCCACATGTTCTCTGACCAGCGACGTGTCCCCGTGAACTACCGGTAATCTCTCGGAATGAAATGCCGGGGCAGAACATTCCCGGAGATTTTATACCATTTTCCGTCTCCACCGGGACAGTGAAGTTTCAACAGAATTAAAAATAGAGCTTTTGAAATGATTCGCAAACAGATGACATCAGCCAAGTGAAATCCCTGCTGAGACAGGTCGTGATTTATTCAGGGAATTGATTGAGAAACTCCAAAGACTGGGAATTGTGGCGATACTGGGGGATGGAAATTGGGAGCGGCATTTTTCCAGCAAAGGGGATATTGGTTCAAACTCCATCTGGTCCAACTCTCCGCCTCGTGTTGTTTATCTGATTTTCTTCACTCAGCAAGGCAATCCCAAATTTAAGGGACCGTCTCAATGCTTCTGGTGCCCAGTTTAAAGGTGGACTAGACAGCCTTTGTCAGCGTGATGAATTAGTTCAACAGATCACATCAGACTAAAATGGCCCGTCCACTCTGTTTTAACACTCAATGTGATCGCGGCTTAACTGATTGTAACCTCAATCCCACACTCCCGGCGACCCCTAGTAAGCATTTAGTCCTTGCTTGCCTGGAATGGATCTGGCTTTGCCTTGGGACAACAACATTCTCTACATTCATCACCTCTGAGGAGGAACGACCCAAAGACTCACGACACTCAGTGAACAGAACCATTGCCGTCTCAGAATTGTCTTAAAAGTAGAACACACGGCGAATGATGCAACATCTCTCCCTCCTCTCTTTCTCTCTCTCTCCATCTTTACTGCTATTCTCTCTCTGAACTGTTATTCTCGCCCCTACACTCTCTATTCTCCCTCTCTGTGCCGACCGCTCTCTGCCAACCTCTCTCCACTCCCACTCTTACTGCATCTCTCCCTCCTTCTCCCTGTATCTCTCTAATGCTTCCCTCTCCCCCTTTTGCCAACCCACTCGCTCTGAACTCCCCTCTCTCCTCATTTTTCCCACTCTCCCTTTGATCGTTCACTCTCCCTCCACCTCTTCATTCGTCTTCTCCCCTATCTCTCCCTTTTATCTTTGTACGACCTATTTCTCTATCCATTTCCCCACCTCTCCATCACTTACCATCACTTCTCTTTCCAAAGCCTTTCTTGACAAGTGCAGTTAAAACGGTTAGCCACCATGGGATGTAACAGCTGTCCCTAAACCCCCTCCCTCACGCTCGAGAAGCCCTTCCAGGTGAGACAGATGTTCACCTGCACCTCCTCTAATCTCATCTACTGCATTTGGTGTTCCAGGTATGGCCTCCTTTACATCGGCGTGGTGAAATGGAGACTCGGCGACCGTTTTGTCGAACACTCACCCTCGTTCTGCTAAGGCTTGCCGTATCTCCCCGTTGCAAGCCATTGTAACTCCCCCTCGGACACTGACCTTTCTGTCCTGGGCCTCCACCAGCGCCAGAGAGGTTACATTAAAACAGAAAGAACGCCGCTTCATAGTCCGCTTGGGAACCTTGCAACCTAATGGTATGAACATTAGCAAATGCCAGGTAACTAACGTGCAACTTCACGCTTTTCCCTCGCTCTATCTCTTCCTTCACGCGGACTCGCACTTGTTAATCCCCTCCACCTCCATCTTCAACCGATATTCCCTCCTCTCTCTTTATAATTCCAACCTGCTCAATCCTTATCTCGCAACTTTTATCTTTTAACCTCTGGTCTCAACCACCTAACTATTAAAACGGTATTCACCCACTCATCATTCAACTCGCTTTGTCCTGCTGTTCCAGCCTTCTCCAGCTTCCCACCACAATCAGTCTGAAGAAGGGTCTCGAACCGAACTTCACCCATCCATGTCCTTGGCAGGCTTAGCCAGTTCAGCGTGCCCTCTACAACTCTCACCAACTTCGACAGATGCACCATAGAAAGTATTTTATCAAGATGCATCACAGCTTGGTTTGGGAACAGCTCCATACAAGAACGCCAGAAATTGCTGCGAATTGTCCAGACCATCACACAAAGCAACCTCCCATATATTGACTCAATTTATAAACCACGCTTCCTCGGCAAGGCCAGCAGCATAATCAAGAACGAGTCGCACCATTGCCAATCATGCTTCTCCTCTGTCCCATCAGGTAAAATGTACAGAGGTGTGAAAATGCACACCTCCAGTTTCAGGGACAGTGTCTTCCCAGCTGTTATCAGGCAACGGAATCATCCCACCACAACCAGAAAGCAGTGCTGAACTACTATCTACCTCTGTTGATCCTCGGACTATCCTCGATCGGATTTTGCAGGCTTTACCTCGTACTGGACGTTATCCCCTTATCATGTATCTATACTCTGTAAATGGCTCGACTGTAATGAAGTATTTTGTTTCCACTGACTGGGAGCACGCAACAGTCTTTTCACGGTACCTCGGTACACGTGACAATAAACTGCACTGAACTGACATACTCAACTAGATTTCTCCAGAGGTGTAGCCTGACTCGCATTGGATATTGATTGTGTGTGACAGTGTGAGTGTGCGAGTCCGTGCAAGAGTGTGCTAGCACGTGTATGCGAGTGTGAATGTGTGAGATTGTGCACATGAGTCGGTGTGTGTGTGTATGCGTTATTGTATGCGGTTGCAGGAATTTCAATGATTCAGTGATACCTTATTATCACGGACCCAGGTAGAGTGAAATGCTTAGTTTTGCAGACAACCCGGTAACATCATGTAGAAGACCTCACCGAGGCGGTACAAAAGTGTCGCCACATTTTGACGCCGACAAAGTTACAAACGTTGGCCAGATAGTTCTCTCTCCTGCCTGCCGCCGCACCGCGGGTCGCCCCTTCGTTCTCGGCGGCCTTCCTCGCTCTCCAACGGTCCACCTCGCACTCTGCGGTTCCTCGCGGCTCCCACCTTGCTCCCGAGGCGCGGTTCTCATCGCCATCCGCGGTGGGCGAGCCGGGCCGACACGGGCCGACTGAGGGGCTTGGCCCCGCTCACCGGGAACACTCCCGGCCACGCTGCGCTGCGCTGCTCGACGCGAACATCCAAGGATACACTCAATCGCAAAAAGTCCACGTGTGCATGCCGGTCTGCGTGTGAGAGAGCGGTAGAGCATGTAATAGTGCCTATATTTGTGTGTGTGTGTCTGTCTGTGCTAGTGCGTGAGTGTGCGTGCGAGTGTGTGAGCATTAGTAAGTGTGGATGCAAGTGCGATTGAATGTATCTGTGTCTCTGAGTGGGAGAGTGCATGTGGGTTTGTGAAGGACAGTGTTTGCGTCTGTGCGTGTGTGTGGCTGTTTGTGAGAATGTGAGAGAATATGTGGGATGTGAGTTTGTCAGAGTGTTTGCGTATGTAATTCTTTGATAGTGTGTGTGCGTGTGTGCGCGTGTGGGAGAGTATATGATGGTGTTGTCAGAGAATGTGTTCGTGTGTAAGTGTGTGCGAATGAGTGTGTGTCTCTTCGTGCTAGTGCGTGTGAATATCTGTTAGTGTGAGTGCATGTGTACGTGTGATTGTATGTGAGAATGTGTGAGAGTATATTTGATTGTTTGTGATTGCATTTGAGAGATTGTGTGTGTCTTCGTGCGCGGCTATGTGTGTGTGCGTGTTTTACTGTGTTTGAGGGTGTGAACATGTGTGTTTGTAATGATGTAATGGCATACTGTGGGTTTTAGTGACGACGTGACACGCTGTGGGGCATTACTGATGGAGTGACACACTGTACAGTGGAACTGATGGAGTGACACAATGTATGGTAGTAATGGTGGATTAACACACTGTGGGTTGGTACAGATGCAGTGACACACTTTGGGGTAGTACTGATGGAGTGACACAATGTGGGGTAGTACTGATGGAGTGACACAATGCGCTGTAGTACTGATGGAGTGACCCCAGTTGATGCAGTACGGGTGGATTAACATACTGTGGTTTAGTACAGATGGAGTGACACAATTTGCAGTAGTACTGATGAAGTGACACACTTTGCCGTTGTTCTGATGGAATGATACACCGTGGGGCTCTACTGATGTAGTGACACACTACGGGTAATACTCATGGCGTGGCACAATGTGTAGTACTGTTGTTATGACTAACTGACGGAGTGACACACAGTGGAATAGCACTGATTTAGTGACAAATTGTGAGGTCATTGCATCAGTACTACCACGCAGTTTGTCACTCCGTCAGTACCACTTCAGTGTGCAACTACATCCCGTGGGGTAAAACAGATGGAGTGACACGCTGTGGAGTAGTACTGATGGAGTGACACACGGTGCGTATTATTGATGGACTGACACACTGCGCGGTTGTACTGACGGAGTGAGATACTTCGGTGTAGTGCTGATTGAATGACACACTGGGGGTAGTGTGGACAGAATGGCGCACAGTGGGCTAGTACTGAAGTATTGACCCAATCTTTGGTGGTACTGTCGGGTCGCACATTGTGGAATGGTAAGGACTGACGGCGGGGCAGCACAGATGGAGAGTTACACTGATGGGTAATACTAATTGAATGAGTCCGTGTGGTTGTACAAAATGGAATGACAAGCTCAAGGCAGTATTGATGGAGTGCATCACTGTGGTGTAATACTGATGGAATAACATATTGTCGGGTAGTACTGATGGAGTGACACGCTCCAGTGTTATACTGATGGAGTGTAACACTGTGGAGTAGTACTGGTGTAATGACGTACTGTGGAGGTGTATTGATGGAATGACACACTGCGGGGTAGCACGGATGTAATAGCACTTTCTGTTGGAGTGACGCAGTAATACTGATGGACTGACACGCTCTGCGGTAGTTCTGATCCGATGAAAAACTGGTGAAATAGTGAATGAATTACACACTATGGAGTCGCTGCGATGGGTTAGCACACTGTGGGGTATTGCGGATGGAATGGCAGATTTGAGGTAGTCCTGATGTTGTGAATTACTTTGGGGAGTGCTGATGGAAGAACATATTGCGGGGAGCATTGATGGAGTGACACGTTCTAGGGTTGCACTGGAGTGACATGATGTTGGGCCGCGCTGATGGAGTGCAACACCATGGAGTTGTATTGATGCAGTGAGACACTGTGTGGTTTCACCGACGGAGTGACACACTGAGCGGTAGTACTATTGTGATGACAAACTGTGGTGTAGTACTAACGCAGTGACAAACTGAGCGGCAATACTGATGGAATGACACAATTTGTGGCAGCACTTATGGGGTGACACACTGGGATGGTCATGATTGAATGATAAACATCGGGTAGTACTAATGGAGTGAGACATGGTGGAGAAATACTAATAGAGTGAAACTGTGGGGAATTACTGTTGGAGTTACAAAGTGAGGTAGGGCTGATGGAGTGACACACTGTGGGGAATACTAATGGAGTGACACTGCGAGAAAGTACTGATGGGTTGACACTGTGGGGTAGTACTGATGGAGTGACACGCTGCGTGGTATACTGATGGAGTGATAATCAATGGTATGTACTGATGGAGTGACACACGTTGGCGTAGTACTGATGCGACGATAACACGAGTGATATTCCTGATGGTGCGACGATCTGCGGGGAGGCACTGGTGGAGTGGCACAATGTAGGGTGGTACAAATTGAGTAACAAACAATATTTTAGTACTGATGCACTGGCACACTCTGGGTAGTGCTGGTGGAGTGACACACTTTGAGGTAGTACTGATGGAGTGACACACTATGTGGCAGTTCTGACGCAATGGCATACTGTGGGATAGTACTAATTGAGTGAAACCCTGCGGTGTAGCACTGTTGGAGAGACATATTCCAGGGTAATACTGGTGGATTGAAGCACTGTGGGGTAGTACTGATGGAAGGACTCATTGTGTAGTACTGATGGAGTGACACGCCGTTGGATAGTACTGATAGAGTGACACACTTTGCGGTAGTAATAATGGAATGATACACAATGTGGTACTGATGTTGAAAAACACTGTGGGTGTGTATTGATGGAATGGTATACAGTGCGGTAGTACCGATGAAGTGACGCGCCCTAGGGTCGTACTGATGGAGTGACATAGTGTGTTGTAGTAATGATCGTCTAACACACGGTAGGCTTGTATTGATGGAGTGATCACCAGTGGGGTAGTGTTGATGGAGTGACACAATGTGGGCAGTACAAATGGAGCAATACACTTTGCGGTTGTACTAGTAAAGTGACAAACTGTGGGCAGGTACTGATGGAGTAAAACATTTTGGTGTATTACTGCTAGAGTGACACAGTGTGCGGTAGTACTGATGGAGGAACAAGCGATATGGTAGTACTGATTTCGTGGCACACTGTCGGATAGTATTAATGGTGTGAAACTAAATGGGTCAGTACTGATGTAATGACACATTATAGTGTAGTTCTGATGGAGTGACACATTGAAGGGGGAGAACTGATCGAATGGCGCACTGTGGGATAGTACTGATGGAATGACTATCCATTTGCTAGTACTGATGCAATGGCATTCTATGGGATAGTACCGAATGGATGACACGCTGTGATGCAGTAATGATGAAGTAACCGACGATGTGGTAGTACTGATGGAGTGACACGCTGAGCACATGGTATTGGAGGTAGGGTACTGACATGGATAGAATGTTGGTTGACAGACAGAAAGCAATGAGTGTGGGTAAATGGGTCCCTTTCAGAATGGCAGGCAGTGACTAGTGGGGTACCGCAAGGCTCGGTGTTGGGACCGCAGCTATTTACCATATACATCAATGACTTGGATGAAGGGATTAAAAGTAACAATAGCAAATTTGCCGTTGATACAAAGCTAGGTGGCAGTGTGAACTGTAAAGAAGATGCTATGAGGTTGCAGGGTGACTTGGACAGGTTGTGTGAGTGGGCGGATGCATGGCAGATGCAGTTTAATGTAGATAAATGTGAGGTTATCCACTTTGGTGGTAAGAATAGGAAGGCAGATTATTATCTGAATGGTGTCAAGTTAGGAAAAGGGGACGTACAACGTGATCTGGGTGTCTTAGTGCATCAGTCACTGAAAGGAAGCATGCAGGTACAGCAGCAAGTGAAGAAAGCCAATGGAACGTTGGCCTTCATAATAAGAGGAGTTGAGTATAGGAGAAAAGAGGTCCTTCTGCAGTTGTACAGGGCCCAAGTGAGACCGCACCCGGAGTACTGTGTGCAGTTTTGGTCTCCAAATTTGAGGAAGGATAATCTTGCTATTGAGGGCGTGCAGCGTAGGTTTACTAGGTTAATTCCCGGAATGGCGGGACTGTCATATGTTGAAAGACTGGAGCGACTAGGTTTGTATACACTGGAATTTAGAAGGATGAGAGGGGATTTTATCGAAAGGTATAAAATTATTATGGGGTTGAACACGTTAGAGGCAGGAAACATGTTCCCAATGTTGGGGGAGTCCAGAACCAGGGGCCACAGTTTAAGAATAAGGGGTAGGCCATTTAGAACAGAGATGACGGAAAACTTTTTCAGTCAGAGAGTTGTGAATCTGTGGAATTCTCTGCCTCAGAATGCAGTGGAGGCCAATTCACTAAATACATTCAAGAGAGAGCTAGATAGTGCTCTTAAGGATATCGGAGTCAGAGGGTATGGGGAGAAAGCTGGAACGGGGTACTCATGGAGAATGATCAGCCATAATCACTTTTAATGGCGGTGCTGGCTTGAAGGGCCGAATGGCCTACCCTGCACCTATTGGCTATTGTCTATAATACTTATGGATTAGCATCCTGTTGGGTAGTAGTGAAGGACTGGTATATTTTGGGGTAGTACTGATATAGTGACACATTCGATGGTATTATTGAAGGGGTTAAAAACTGTGGGTAGAACTGATGAAATTGCGTACTTAAGGTGGTACTGACAGTGAAACACCGTCGGGAAGAAATGATGGAGTGACATACTGTGGGGTTGTACTGATGAGAATGACACGCTCTTGGGTACGACTAATGGAGTAACATGTAGTACTGATGGAGTGACAGACTGTGAAGTAGTATTGACGGAGTAACCTAACGTAGGGTAGTGTTGAAGTAATGGCACATTCTGGGGTAGTTCTGTTGGGGTGACACACTGTGCGGTAGTACTGTTGTTGTGACATAATGTGGGATGGAATTGATGGAGTGATACTGTGCGGTAGTACTGATGGAGTGACGCACTGTAGGGTAGTACTGGTGTAATGGTATACTGTTCGATAGTACTGATGGAGTGACGAACTGTGGGGTAGTACTGGTGTAATGGTATACTGTTGGATAGTACTGATGGAGTGACGCACTGTGGAGTAGTACTGGTATAACGGTATACTGTGGGATAGTGCTGATGGAGTGACGCACTGTAGGGTAGTACTGGTGTAATGGTATACTGTGGGATAGTACTGATGGAGTGACGCACTGTGGGGTAGTACTGGTGTAACGGTATACTGTGGGATAGTACTGCTGGAGTGATATCGGAGAGACCAAGCGCAAGCTCGACGATCGTTTCGCTGAACGGCTCCACCCAGTCGTACCTGATCTCCCGGTTGCTCAGCACTTTAACTCACCCCCGCTCCCCCATTCCCAATCTGAACTTTCTGTCCTGGGCATCCTCCGTTGTCAGAGTGAGGCCCAGCGCAAATTGGAGGAACAGCACCTCATACTTCGCTTGGGCAGCAAACATACCAGCGATATGAACATTGACTTATCTAACTTCAATTAGCCATTGCTTCCCCTCTCTCTCCATCCCTCCTCCTTCCCAGTTCTCCCACCAGTCTCACTGTCTCCAACAACATTCTATCACTTTCCCGTCGACCTCTCCGACATCAGTCTAAAGGGTCTCGACCCGAAACTTCACCCATTCTTTCTCTCCAGAGATGATGCCTGTCTCGTTGAGTTACACCAGCATTTTGTGCCTACCTTCGATTTAAACCAGCATCTGCATTTCTTTCCTACACGAAGTACAAGGCACGGCAGGACTTTCGGCTAATAATAGCTGTGCCGAACATGGGACGACCAACCTTACCTGCCTGCTCACAATGCATATCCCTTCATTACCTGAAAATCTGAACTTGTCTTAAATGTCACTATTGTATCTGCCTCCAACACCAGTGGAGTGGGTGGTAAGATTTTAGGACCCGTTATACAGGATGATGTGACAGAGTATTTATAAGTGCACGATGAAATAGGCATAAGTTGGCATGGCTTTGTGAATGGAAGGTCGTGTTTGATAAATTTGCTGGAATTATTTGAAGAAATAAATAGCAAGACATCCAAAGGAGAGACAGTAGATGTTGTTAACTTTGATTTTCAGAAAACCTTTGACCAGGTGTCACAAGATGGCTGCTTAGGAAGATGAGAGCCAACGGTGACAAAGGGCAAACATCAGCATGGATAACTGGCTGGCTGGATGGCAGAAGACAAAGAGTGGCAATAAAGAGGGATTTTTTTCTCGTTGGCTAACAGTAACTAGTGAAGATCTTCAAGGATCGGTGTTTGCCCGCTACTCCACGTTTTATATTATGATTTGGACGAGGGGATTGAAGGCTTTGTGGCCAGGTTTTCAGATGTTACGAAAAAAGGTGGAAGGGCAGGTAGTTTAGAGAAAGCATGGACTCCGCAGAAGGACTAGGACATGTTGGGGGAATGGGTAGAGAAGTGGCAGATGGAATATAGTGTAGCAAAGTGCGGAGTACTGCATTTTGGTAGTAGGAATAATGGCGTAGACTATTGTCTAAGTGGGAAAATAATCCATCAATCTGAAGTTCAAAGGGACTTGGGAGTGCTGGTTATCGTGTCGTATCTCCGTTCGTGCTACGGCCCAACAACGTGGAGTCGGCGGCCTCCAGCTGGGATCGACCTTGAAGAATCCGGTGGCAGGGCCTGGACTTGCCATCTCGGAGGCTTCGGCCGTGGGCCCTGCAGACCGCAACATCTGGAGTTCGCAGGTCCTTGGCTGGCGACCGGCTTTCGGGAGCTCCAGCCGTAGCAGCTTCGACCGCCCCGAAGCGCGAGGTTTGACCGACCCGCTCGCAGGGCCCTCATCGCCCTGCGTGGCTCGGTCGCGGCACTTCCCATCACCCGGTGGGGGCTTAGGACCTTCATCGGCCTGCTCGGCTCGGCCCTAGGAACTTTCCATCGCCCGGTGGGGGTTCAAAAGTCGAGAGCCTCGGTCGCCTCGTGGCACCACGGGAGAAGAATGAGGAGGAGATAAGACTTTTCTTTGCCTTCCATCGCAGTGAGGGTGTGCCTGGAGCAATTACTGTGATGGCTGTTTGTGTTAAAATTGTAATTGTGTGTCTTGTGTTCTTTATTGTCTACTGCCGGACTCACGTGAGAGGACGCTGGCGCTATTTGTTCGACGCTGCTCCGTCAGGACAAATCTTTTGTTTGTTTGTTTGTTTTTATGTCCTGACTGTTTTGTAAAGCGTCTTTGAGCAATTGGAAAAGCGCTATAAAAAATAAATGTTTATTATTATTATTATTATTATTATTATTATTATTCCCAAATTTTTTATCTGCAAGTTGAATCGGTGAGAATGATCAGCCACATGTGTCACATGGAATGGTGGTGCTCGAAGGGCCGAATTGCCTACTCCTGCACCTATTGTCTATTGTCTATTGTCTAATGGAAGCAAACTCATTGCTTGCATTCATTTCAAGAGGACTTGTACACAGAAACACGGATTTAATTTTGAGGCTATACAAGGCGCTGGGAAGGCCGCATTTGGAATATTGTGAGCAATTCTGGGCACCATATCAGAGGAAAGGTGTGCTGGCTCTGGAGAGGGTCCAGAGGAGGTTTACAAGAATGATCCCAGCAATAAGTTAACCTATGGCGAGCGTTTGGTCGACTCCCGGATTGCACTCGGAGTTTAGAAGTATGAGGGTGGACCTCATTGAAACATACAAATATGTGAATGGTTTAGATCCAGTGGATGTGGAAAGTATGTTTCCACTTGTGGGAGCGTCTCGGACAAGAGATCATTTCCTCAGAATTAATCTACGTTCTCTTTTGAAGATGATCAGAAATTTAATTAGTCAGAAGGTGATGAATTTGTGGAATTATTTGCCACAACAGGCTGTGTACGTCACGTCACTGGATATTTAAAGGCGTAGACAGAAAGATTCTGGATTCATACAGGTATCAGAAGTTATGGGGAGATGGTAGGAGAATGGGGGTTGGAGGGAAAAAGATTGGCGGATAAGACCATCGGCCGAATGGTCTAATTCTACTCCTATTCCTTATCACCCAATGCCCACCTGCGGTATTGCGTTCGATGCACACACTGCCGCTTGCTTTCCCCGCACACCTCGTTTAAACTTCATCCCTTTCACCATAAAGGGGTGGCCTTCAATTCTTGATATTTCCATCTTGAGAGGAATGTTCTGACTGTTTACCATATATTTGCCACTCATAATTTGCTATTGATCTATCAGGTTACTGCCCGAACTCCGATGAATCAGGCCAACGTCTGGTTGTTCATACGCCCCAGGCGATGTTCTTGTAAACGTCCGGAACACGTTTTCCGAAGCGCCCATATCCTTCGTGTACGAGAGTGAACATAACTGTACACAAAGCTGCAAAAGCGGCCGAAGTAAAGTTCTCTAAAGTTGAATATTGACATCTGACTCATATTCAATGACTCGGTGCCTGCCTGCCACCCGCGCCAACCTGAAGGGCCCAAACACTTGTCTTACACTCAGCCCATAACAGATATTGATTAACCCCGTACATACATACATACTTATACGGAACAGGGATAAAGAATAAACAGGTGTTGTGCGTGTGTGTGCGCGCGTTATAAACAAGTGCTGTCTGTGAAAAAATCTTTATTGGTGTACGGTTCCTCCTGACATCCACCCATCCACCCACCGATCGATCAATCAATCAATCTTTGATTAATTATTATTATTAATAATATTAATTATTATTACTATAGTATTATTATTGTATTTACTACCCCCGGCACGTAGCTGAACCTCCAGGGCAGGGAGGAGACTATCCGGCTTTTGGAAGTGCTTCCGGGAAGTGTGTCTGATGTGTGTGGGTCTGTGTGTGTGTCTGTGTGTGTGTCTGTGTGTGGGTGTGTGTTTGGGTCTGTGTTTGAGTCTGTGTGTGTGTCTGTGTGTGGGTGTGTGTTTGGGTTTGTGTTTGGATTTGTGTTTGGGTCTGTGTTTGGGTTTGTGTTTGGGTTTGTGTTTGGATTTGTGTCTGGTGTCTGGTGTGGGCGTTATAAACAAGTGCCGCGTGCTGTCTGTGGAAAGATCTTTATTGGTGTACGGTTGCTGTAATGTTAAATGCAGTGATGGCCTTGCATTAATGCAATATTACACCACCCTGGGATGTGAAATGCATTAAAAAATCATTGCAATAATCATGCAAAACCTCTCAAATGTTAAATGCAATTGATGCATCGCATTAGGATAACTTTGCAGGCTGCTCCAATGTTAAATGCAGTGATGGCCTTGCATTAAAGTCACCTAGCTACCCCCAATGGATGTAATATGCATTAAATTAATTGCAATAATTTTGCAAAACCTCTCAAATGTTAAATGCAATTAATGCAACGCATTAGAACAACTTTGCAGGCTCCTGCAATGTTAAATGCAGCGCAGGCTTTGCATTAAAGCAAAATTGCAGCTGTTCTGGGGTATTAAACGCATTAAAATCATTGTAATAATCATGCAAAATCTCTCAAATGTTCAATGCAACTAATGCATCGTATTATGATAACATTGCAGACTGCTGCAAAGTTAAATGCAGTGATGGCCTTGCATTAAAGAAATATTGCAGCCTCCTGGGATGTTTAATGCAATAAAATTAATTGCAATATCATGCAAATCCACTCAAATGTTAAATGCAACTGATGCAACGCATTAAAATCTTTATTGGTGTACGGTTCCCATCTGACATCCATCCACCCACCCACCGATCGATCAATCAGTCAATCTTTGATTAATTCTTATTATTATTAATAATATTAATTATTATTACTATAGTATTATTATTGTATTTACTACCCCCGGCACGTAGCGGAACCTCCAGGGCAGGGAGGAGACTATCCGGCATTTGGAAGTGCTTCCGGGAAGTGTGTCTGATGTGTGTGGGTCTGTGTTTGGGTGTGTGGGTGTGTGTGTGGGTGTGTGTGTGTGTGTGTGTGTGTGTTTGGGTCTGTGTTTGAGTCTGTGTTTGGGTCTGTGTTTGTGTTTGTGTTTGGGTCTGTGTTTGTGTTTGTGTTTGTGTTTGTGTTTGGGTCTCCCCCCCTCCCCCCCTCTCTCTCTCCCCAGCTCTATCTCTCTCTCTCTCCCTCTCTCTCTCTCTCTCTCTCTCTCTCTCTCCCCTCTCTCTCTTCCCTCCCTCCCTCCCTCCCTCCCTCCCTCCCTCTCTCTCTCTCTCTCTGTGTGTGTGCTTGTGTTACAGTTCTTGGCATTGTAATAAAAAACAGACGTCACCCTAATTGTGTGCGTGTGTGTGTGTGTGAGCTGACTGACTTACCCCAGTCTAGTAGACACTCCGACACTCCAGCAGTTGTGACCAAACTTGCGATGGCCGTCTTTTATCTGCCTGCCTGCCTGCCACCCGCGCCAACCTGATGGGCCCAAACACTTGTCTTACACTCAGCCCATAACAGATATTGATTAACCCCGTACATACATACATACTTATACGGAACAGGGATAAAGAATAAACAGGTGTCATGCATGTGTGTGCGCGCGTTATAAACAAGTGCTGTCTGTGAAAAAATCGAGCTATAATTTATAAATTTATCAATAAGCTACGAGCTTTAAATTATAAACAGGCATGTTGGCCGGTGTGGGCATGTGGGACTAGTGTAGATGGGGCATGTTGGTCGGTGTGGGAGGGTGGGACTAGTGTAGATGGGGCATGTTGGTCGGTGTGGGCGGGTGGGACTAGTGTAGATGGGGCATGTTGGTCAGTGTGGGCAGGTGGGACTAGTGTAGATGGGGCATGTTGGACGGTGTGGGCAGGTGGGACAAGTGTAGATGGGGCATGTTGGTCGGTGTGGGCGGGTGGGACTAGTGTAGATGGGGCATGATGGTCTGTGTGGGCGGGTGGGACTAGTGTAGATGGGGCATGTTGGTCAGTGTGGGCAGGTGGGACTAGTGTAGATGGGGCATGTTGGACGGTGTGGGCAGGTGGGACTAGTGTAGATGGGGCATGTTGGTCAGTGTGGGACTAGTGTAGATGGGGCATGTTGGTCAGTGTGGGCACGTGGGACTAGTGTAGATGGGGCATGTTGGTCAGTGTGGGCAGGTGGGACTTGTGTAGATGGGGCATGTTGGATGGTGTGGGCGGGTGGGACTAGTGTAGATGGGGCATGTTGGTCGGTGTGGGAGGGTGGGACTAGTGTAGATGGGGCATGTTGGACGGTGTGGGCGGGTGGGACCAGTGTAGATGGGGCATGTTGGTCGGTGTGGGCAGGTGGGACTAGTGTAGATGGGGCATGTTGGTCGGTGTGGGACTAGCGTAGATGGGGCATGTTGGTCGGTGTGGGCGGGTGGGACTAGTGTAGATGGGGCATGTTGGACGGTGTGGGCGGGTGAGACTAGTGTAGATGGGGCATGATGGCTATCCACCTCTTGCTATTAAAAGATATTTTATAAATTAAAGCTCATAGTTTTTTGTTTGGGAGAGAGAGGGAGGGAGGGAGGGAGGGAGAGAGGGAGGGATGGAGTGACAGAGGGAGGGAGGGAGAGAGGAGGGGAAGAGAGAGGAGGGGGAGAGAGAGGAGGGGGAGAGAGAGGAGGGGGGAGAGAGGAGGGGGAGAGAGGGGGGGAGAGAGGGAGGAGGGGAAAGAGAAGGGGGAGAGCTATTTAATCTTGTTATTAAAAAGATATTTTATACCTCAAAAAGCTACGAGCTTTAATTTATAAAATATCTTTTAATAGCAAGAGGTGGAGACTGGGTGTGGACAATGTCGCCCGTCGGGCGGGCTGCTGATTGATAATTGGTGGGATCGCTGAGCCTTGGGGAAGTTGTGGGCTTATGAAGGGCCACATGTGCTCACTGTTTCTTTCAACAAAATGGCCGCCACATGTGCTCACTGTTTCTTTGTGTCAATGTTTGTCCTTGCTTGCTGGGTCCCCTTCCCTCTCTCTCTCGTCCTCCTCTCTCTCACAATAGGTACAGGAGGAGGCCATTTGGCCCTTCGAGCCTGTATGTACCGCCATTCAATGTGATCGCGGCTGATCGTTCTCAATCAGTACCCACTCTCTGTGTGAAAAAAAAGTTCTCATCTCGTTCCTAAAATACTTCCCCTTTATCCTTAAACTGTGACCCCTTGTTCTGGACTTCCCCAACATCGGGAACAATCTTCCCGCATCTAGCCTGTCCGACCCCTTAAGAATTTTGTACGTTTCTCCCCTCAATCTTTTAAATTCCAGCGAGTACAAGCCGAGTCTATCCAGTCTATCTTCATATGAAAGTCCTGCCATCCCAGGAATCAATCTGGTGAACCTTCTCTGTACTCCCTCTATGGCAAGAATGTCTTTCCTCAGATTAGGAGACCGAAACTGTACGCAATACTCCAGGTGCGGTCTCACCAGGGCCCTGTACGACTGCAGAAGGACCCCTTTGCTCCTAAACTCAAACTAGGAGACCAAAACGGTACGCAATACTCCAGGTGCGGTCTCACCAATGCCCTGTACAACTGCAGCAGAACGTCCCTGCTCCTGTACTCAAATCCCCTCCCTATGAATGCCAACATACCATTGGCTTTCTCCAATGCCCGCTGCACCTGCATGCCTACTTTCAATGACTGGTGCACCACGACACCCAGGTCTCGTTGCGTCTCCCCTTCTCCTAATCGGCCACCATTCAGATAATAGTCTGCTTTCCTGTTCTTGCCAGCAAAGTGGACAACCTCACATTTATCCAGAAGTGCTTTGAAAGGCTGGCCCTCTCACATATCAAATCCAGCATCACTGACTCACTGGACTCGCGTCAATGTGCCAACACATCCACAGAGGACGCCATCTCTCTGGCTCTTCACACTGTCCTGACTCACCTGGAGAGACAGGGCACGTACGCGAGGATGCTACTCATTGACTCTAGCTCTGCCTTCAAACACGCTCATCCCCCACCAAGCTCGTCACCAAATTCCACCAGCTAGGCCTCGGCTCGCCGTTATCATGATAGGAGTAGAATTGGGCCATTCGGCCCATCAGGTCAACTCTGCCATTCAATCATGGATGACCTATCTCTCTCTCCCAACCCCATTCTCCTGCCTTCTCCCCATAACCTCTGACACCTGTACTAATTCAGAATCTATCTATCTCTGCCTTACAAATATCCACCGACTTGCCCTCCACAGCCTTCTGTGGCAAAGAATCCCACAGATTCACCACCGTCTGACTAAAGAAATCTCTCCTCATCTCCTTCCTAAAGGACTCTCTGTCCTTTAATTCTGAGGCTATGACTAGTCCTAGACTCTCCCACTAGTGGAAACATCCTCTCCACATCCACTCTATTCAAGCCTTTCACTATTCTGTATGTTTCAATAGACAATAGGTGCAGGAGGAGGCCATTCAGCCCTTCGAGCCTGTGTGCACCGCCATTCAATGTGATCATTGCTGATCATTCTCAATCTGTACCCCGTTCCTGCCTTCTCCCCATACCCCCTGACTCCGCTATCCTTAAGAGCTCTATCTAGTTCTCTCATGAATGTATTCAGAGAATTGGCCTCCACTGCCCTCTGAGGCAGAGAATCCCACAGATTCAAACTCTCTTTTATTTATTTTTAAAAAATAAATGTTATTTAAGTTTTAACAGAACTCATACATGTTACATTTCATAGTAAGCAATAATAACTACATTATAAATTCGATTATACATGTATTGTTCTGTATTATCTCCCCTCCCACCACCCCCCTTCCCCCCACCCCCCCAGTTAAAAAGAAGGAAAAAGAAAAAGAAAAAGAAAGAGAGAAAGAAAGAAACCTGGAGTCCAGAAGGAGACACTTCCGGGTAATTTCTTATTAAATTCTTATTAAAGGTATCAAAACAATCCTGAATTTAAATATTTCCAATTCTTAATCCTAGCTTTAAAATGAATGGGTTCCACACCTTCAAGAAGAAGTCATATCCATTTCTCAGATTATACGTTGCTTTTTCTAATGGGATACAACTACACATTTCTGCATACCATCTTTCAAATCTTATTTCATTTTGATCTTTCCAAGTGACCGCTACACATTTTTTTGCTACTGCTATTGCTATTTTGAGAAATCTTTCCTGATGTTTATCTAAAATTAGCTTTGGTAATATTCCTTTTGTATCTCCCAATAAAATCAACCTTGAATCCAATGGTATGATCTTATTCACCAATTGTTCCAAATTTCTTTTTAGGTCTTTCCAAAAAGGAGTTGCCTTCTGACATGCCCATGTGGAGTGTAAAAAAGTACCCACGTCTTGGTTGCATCTAAAACAAATTTCAGATGAGTTTGGTTTTAAATTGTTTAATTTTTTCGGGGTTAAATATAGTTGATGTAAAAAATTATATTGTACTAAACAATATCTCACATTAATAGTATTTTTCATACTATCTAAACACAGTCTTTCCCAACTTGGTTCATCAATGATAATATTAAGATCTGTTTCCCATCTTTGTCTTGATTTTTGAATTCCTATCTTTTCCTATCATTGATGATATCCATTTTTTTATTCCCTTGCCCTGAATCAGGGTTTCAATTCCTTTAATCTGAAATAGAGACATTGAATTACCTAACTTTTCCCTTAAAAAAGATTGTAGTTGATAATAGAAAAAAATACTATTCCCTGGAATTTGATATTTATTTCCCAATTGAGAAAATGTCAAAAAGTTATTTCCTTCGTAGAAATCTCCTATATTTATAATACCATTCTGTTCCCAGACTTGTAGTATTTGATTATTCCAAGCAAACGGCAATAATCTATTTTTTATTAATGGAGTTTTAGCTGTTAAAACAAATCTTTTATCATTAACTTTAACTGTTTTCAACAATGTATTAATTAAATGTTTTAGCAAAGGTGACTCTTTATCCTTAACTAATAGCTTCGCTTCCCATTTATATATAAATTCTTCTGGACATAACTCTTTTATTTTATCCATTTCAATTTTAACCCATGCTGTTTTTCCACCCTCTTGATAAAAGGATGAAATAAAACTCATTTGTGCTGCCAGATAATAATTTTTAAAATTTGGTAATTGCAGTCCACCTAATTCAAATTTCCATGTTAATTTTTCCAGAGACACTCTTGGCATTTTACCTTTCCAAAGAAAATTCCTCACAATTTTGTTCAATTCTTGAAAAAAACTATTTGGCAAAGGTATAGGCAGTGTTTGGAATAAATACTGTATCCTCGGAAAAATATTCATCTTAATACAGTTCACTCTCCCTAGCAATGTAATTGGAAGATTCATCCATTTCTTCAGGTCCTCATCTATTTTTTTAATTAATGGTTTATAATTAAATTTATACAAATTATTTAACTTATTATCTACTTTAACTCCTAAGTACTTAATGCCTTCTTTTTGCCATTTAAACTGACTTTCTCTTTTACATTGGTCATAATTGCCTTCAAAAAGAGGCATTATTTCAGTTTTATCTTTATTAATTTTATATCCTGATACATTCCCGTATTCTTCCAGTCTGAAATATAATTTTCTTAAGGATTCCAATGGTCTAGTAAGACAAATTAAGACATCATCTGCAAATAAAGTAATTTTGTGATCTTCCATGACTGAAGAAAATGTGGCCAAAGGAATATACTGCAAAAGGCAAGGGATGTTGTTTGAAAAGATACCTGACTACAGGGAATGTAGCCCAAGTTGTGATCATCCATCGCCTCTATTGTGTACATGGTTGGAGGTGTGAATGTAAACCAAGGGCCAAAGCTGACTTCATGTCTGGTTACTCCAATGTGATAATTGCTTCTATTGTGGAGCCCTGAGCTCTGGATTAAAGTGGAGATTTTTCTTTTTAATATAGTTTTGGAGAGTTTGAGAAAGGGAGGGAGGGAGGGAGGGAGGGAGAGAGAGAGGGAGGGAGGGAGGGAGAGGGAGGGAGGGAGAGAGAAGGGGAGAGAGAGAGATTCACCCACGTACAAACAAACTCAAAAAGCTACGAGCTTTAATTTATAGAAACAGAAACATAGAAAAAAGGTGCAGGAGTAGGCCATTCGGCCCTTCGAGCCTGTACGCACCGCCATTCAATATGATCATGGCTGATCATCCAGCTCAGTAGCCTGGACCTGCCTTCTCTCAATACCCCCTGATCCCTTTAGCCACAAGGGCCACATCTAACTCCCTCTTAAATATAGCCAATGAACTGGCCTCAACTACCTTCTATGGCAGAGAGTTCCACTGGCAGAGAATTCCAATGGAATTTATCAAATAAAATAAATTTATCAAAAAGCTACGAGCTTTAATTTATAAATTTATCAAAAAGCTAGGAGCTTTAATTTATAAATTTATCAAAAAGCTACGAGCTTTAATTTTTACATTTTTCAAAAAGCTACGAGCTTTAATTTATAAACCGGCATGTTGGTCGTTGTGGGCAGGTGGGATTAGTGTAGATGGGGCATGTTGGTCGTTGTGGGACTAGTGTAGATGGGGCATGTTGGTCGTTGTGGGCAGGTGGGACTAGTGTAGATGGGGCATGTTGGTCGGTGTGGGCAGGTGGAACTAGTGTAGATGGGGCATGTTGGTCGGTGTGGGCAGGTGGGACTAGTGTAGATGGGGCATGTTGGTCGGTGTGGGCAGGTGGGACTAGTGTAGATGGGGCATGTTGGTCGGTGTGGGCAGGTGGGACTAGTGTAGATGGGGCATGTTGGTCTGTGTGGGCAGGTGGGACTAGTGTAGATGGGGCATGTTGGCCGGTGTGGGCAGGTGGGACTTGTGTAGATGGGGCATGTTGGGCGGTGTGGGCAGGTGGGACTAGTGTAGATGGGGCATGTTGGTCGGTGTGGGCAGGTGGGACTAGTGTAGATGGGGCATGTTGGTCTGTGTGGGCAGGTGGGACTAGTGTAGATGGGGCATGTTGGCCGGTGTGGGCAGGTGGGACTAGTGTAGATGGGGCATGTTAGTCGGTGTGGGCAGGTGGGACTAGTGTAGATGGGACATGTTGGGCGGTGTGGGCAGGTGGGACTAGTGTAGATGGGGCATGTTAGAAACATAGAAAATAGGTGCAGAGTAGGCCATTCGGCCCTTCGAGCCTGCACCGCCATTCAATATGATCATGGCTGATCATCCAGCTCAGTATCCCGTACCTGCCTTCTCTCCATACCCCCTGATCCCTTTAGCAAAAAGGGCCTCATCTAACTCTTAAATATAGCCAATGAACTGGCCTCAACTACCTTCTGTGGCAGAGAATTTCACAGACTCACCACTCTCTGTGTGAAGAAATGTTTTCTCATCTCGTTCCTAAAAGACTTCCCCCTTATCCTTAAGCTGTGACCCCTGGTTCTGGACTCCCCCAACATCGGGAACAATCTTCCCGCATCTAGCCTGTCCAACCCCTTAAGAATTTTATATGTTTCTATAAGATCCCCCCTCAGTCTTCTAAATTCCAGCGAATATAAGCCCAGTCTATCCAGTCTTTCCTCATATGAAAGTCCCGCCATCCCAGGGATCAATCTGGTGAACCTTCTCTGTACTCCCTCCAAGGCAAGAAAGTCTTTCCTCAGGTTAGGAGACCAAAACTGCACACAATACTCCAGGTGCGGTCTCACCAAGGCCTTGTACAACTGCAGCAGAACCTCCCTGCTCCTATACTCAAATCCTCTTGCTATGAATGCCAACATACCATTCACTTTCTTCACTGCCTGCTGCACCTGCACGCTTGCTTTCAATGACTGGTGCACCATGACACCCAGGTCACGTTGCATCTCCCCTTCTCCCAATCGGTCACCATTCAGGTAATACTCTGCTTTCCTGTTCTTGCCGCCAAAGTGGATAACATCACATTTATCCACATTATATTGCATCTCCCATGCATTTGCCCACTCGCCTAATCTATCCAAGTCACTCTGCAGCCTCCTCGCATCCTCCTAGCACATGTTGGTCTGTGTGGGCGGGTGGGACTAGTGTAGATGGGGCATGTTGGACGGTGTGGGCAGGTGGGACTAGTGTAGATGGGGCATGTTGGACGGTGTGGGCAGGTGGGACTAGTGTAGATGGGGCATGTTGGTCGGTGTGGGCAAGTGGGACTAGTGTAGATGGGCCATGTTGGCCGGTGTGGGCAGGTGGGACTAGTGTAGATGGGGCATGTTGGTCGGTGTGGGCAGATGGGACTAGTGTAGATGGGCCATGTTGGTCGGTGTGGGCAGGTGGGACTAGTGTAGATGGGCCATGTTGGTCGGTGTGGGCAGGTGGGACTAGTGTAGATGGGTCATGTTGGTCTGTGTGGGTGGGTGGGACTAGTGTAGATGGTGCATGTTGGCCAGTGTAGGAAGGTGGGACTAGTGTAGATGGGGCATGTTGGCCGGTGTGGGCAGGTGGGACTCGTGTAGATGGGGCATGTTGGTCTGTGTGGGCAGGTGGGACTAGTGTAGATGGGGCATGTTGGCTGGTGTGGGCAGGTGGGACTAATGTAGATGGGGCATGTTGGACGGTGTGGGCAGGTGGGACTAGTGTAGATGGGGCATGTTGGTCTGTGTGGGCAGGTGGGACTAGTGTAGATGGGGCATGTTGGTCGGTGTGGGCAGGTGGGACTAGTGTAGATGGGGCATGTTGGTCAGTGTGGGCAGGTGGGACTAGTGTAGATGGGGCATGTTGGTCAGTGTGGGCAGGTGGGACTAGTGTAGATGGGGCATGATGGACGGTGTGGGCGGGTGGGAATAGTGTAGATGGGGCATGATGGTCGGTGTGGGCAGGTGGGACTAGTGTAGATGGGGCATGTTGGCCGGTGTGGGCAGGTGGGACTAGTGTAGATGGGGCATGTTGGTCTGTGTGGGCAGGTGGGACTAGTGTAGATGGGGCATGATGCACGGTGTGGGCGGGTGGGACTAGTGTAGATGGGGCATGTTGGTCTGTGTGGGCAGGTGGGACTAGGGTAGATGGGGCATGATGGACGGTGTGGGCAGGTGGGACTAGTGTAGATGGGGCATGTTGGTCAGTGTGGGCAGGTGGGACTAGTGTAGATGGGGCATGATGGACGGTGTGGGCGGGTGGGACTAGTGTAGATAGGGCATGTTGGTCAGTGTGGGCAGGTTGGACTAGTGTAGATGGGGCATGATGGACGGTGTGGGCGAGTGGGACTAGTGTAGATGGGGCATGTTGGTCAGTGTGGGCGGGTGGGACTAGTTTAGATGGGGCATGTTGGTCAGTGTGGACCGGTGGGACTAGTGTAGATGGGCTATGTTGGTCAGTGTGGGCAGGTGGGACTAGTGTAGATGGGGCATGATGGACGGTGTGGGCGGGTGGGACTAGTGTAGATGGGGCATGTTGGTCAGTGTGGGCAGGTGGGACTAGTGTAGATGGGGCATGTTGGTCAGTGTGGGTGAGTGGGACTAGTGTAGATGGGGCATGTTGGTCAGTGTGCGCGGGTGGGACTAGTGTAGATGGGGCATGTTGGCCGGTGTGGGCGGGTGGGACTAGTGTAGATGGGGCATGATGGACGGTGTGGGCAGGTGGGACTAGTGTAGATGGGGCATGTTGGTCAGTGTGGGCAGGTGGGACTAGTGTAGATGGGGCATGATGGACGGTGTGGGTGGGTGGGACTAGTGTAGATGGGGCATGTTGGACGGTGTGGGCAGGTGGGACTAGTGTAGATGGGGCATGATGGACGGTGTGGGACTAGTGTAGATGGGGCATGTTGGTCGGTGTGGGCAGGTGGGACTAGTGTAGATGGGGCATGATGGTCAGTGTGGGCTGGTGGGACTAGTGTAGATGGGGCATGTTGGTCAGTGTGGGTGGGTGGGACTAGTGTAGATGGGGCATGATGGCTATCCACCTCTTGCTATTAAAAGATATTTTATAAATTAAAGCTCATAGTTTTTTTGTTTGGGGGAGAGAGAGGGAGGGAGGGAGAGAGGGAGGGATGGAGTGAGGGAGGCAGAGAGGAGGGGAAGAGAGAGAAGGGGGAGAGAGAGAGGAGGGGGAGAGAGAGGGGGAGAGAGAGAGGAGGGGAAAGAGAAGGGGGAGAGCTATTTAATCTTGTTATTAAAAAGATATTTTATACCTCAAAAAGCTACGAGCTTTAATTTATAAAATATCTTTTAATAGCAAGAGGTGGAGACTGGGTGTGGACAATGTCGCCTGTCGGGCGGGCTGCTGATTGATAATTGGTGGGATCGCTGAGCCTTGGGGAAGTTGTGAGCTTATGAAGGGCCACATGTGCTCACTGTTTATTTCAACAAAATGGCCGCCACATGTGCTCACTGTTTCTTTCAACAAAATGGCCGCCACATGTGCTCGCTGTTTCTTTGTGTCAATGTTTGTCCTTGCTTGCTAGCTCCCCTTCCCTCTCTCTCTCGTCCTCCTCTCTCTCACAATAGGTGCAGGAGGAGGCCATTCGGCCCTTCGAGCCTGTACGCACCGCCATTCAATGTGATCGCGGCTGATCGTTCTCAATCAGTACGCACTCTCTGTGTGAAAAATAAGTCCTCATCTCGGCCCTAAAAGACTTCCCCTTTATCCTTAAACTGTGACCCCTGGTTCTGGACTTCCCCAACATCGGGAACAATCTTCCCGCATCTCGCCTGTCCGACCCCTTAAGAATTTTGTACGTTTCTCCCCTCAATCTTCTAAATTCCAGCGAGTACAAGCCGAGTCTATCCAGTCTATCTTCATATGAAAGTCCTGCCATTCCAGGAATCAATCTGGTGAACCTTCTCTGTACTCCCTCTATGGCAAGAATGTCTTTCCTCAGATTAGGAGACCAAAACTGTACGCAATACTCCAGTTGCGGTCTCACCAGGGCCCTGTACGACTGCAAAAGGACCCCTTTGCTCCTAAACTCAAACTAGGAGACGAAAACGGTAAGCAATACTCCAGGTGCGGTCTCACCAATGCCCTGTGCAACTGCAGCAGAACCTCCCTGCTCCTATACTCAAATCCCCTCCCTATGAATGCCAACATACCATTGGCTTTCTCCACTGCCCGCTGCACCTGCATGCCTACTTTCAATGACTGGTGCACCACGACACCCAGGTCCCGTTGCGTCTCCCCTTCTCCTAATCGGCCACCATTCAGATAATAGTCTGCTTTCCCGTTCTTGCCACCAAAGTGGACAACCTCACATTTATCCAGAAGTGCTTTGAAAGGCTGGCCCTCTCACACATCAAATCCAGCATCACTGACTCACTGGACTCGCGTCAATGTGCAAACACATCCACAGAGGACGCCATCTCTCTGGCTCTTCGCACTGTCCTGACTCACCTGGAGAGACAGGGCACGTACGCGAGGATGCTACTCATTGACTCTAGCTAGCTCTGCCTTCAAACACGCTCATCCCCCACCAAGCTCGTCACCAAACTCCACCAGCTAGGCCTTGGCTCGCCGATATCATGATAGGAGTAGAATTGGGCCATTCGGCCCATCAGGTCTATTCTGCCATTCAATCATGGCTGACCTATCTCTCTCTCCCAACCCCATTCTCCTGCCTTCTCCCCATAACCTCTGACACCTGTACTAATTCAGAATCTATCTATCTCTGCCTTACAAATATCCACCGACTTGCCCTCCACAGCCTTCTGTGGCAAAGAATCCCACAGATTCACCACCCTCTGACTAAAGAAATCTCTCCTCATCTCCTTCCTAAAGGACTCTCTGTCCTTTAATTCTGAGGCTATGACTAGTCCTAGACTCTCCCACTAGTGGAAACATCCTCTCCACATCCACTCTATCCAAGCCTTTCACTATTCTGTATGTTTCAATAGACAATAGGTGCAGGAGGAGGCCATTTGGCCCTTAGAGCCTGTACGCACCGCCATTCAATGTGATCATGGCTGATCATTCTCAATCAGTACCCCGTTCCTGCCTTCTCCCCATACCCCCTGACTCCGCTATCCTTAAGAGTTCTATCTAGCTCTCTCTTGAATGTATTCAGAGAATTGGCCTCCACTGCCCTCTGAGGCAGAGAATCCCACAGATTCAAACTCTCTTTTTTTAATTTTTTTAAAATAAATTTTATTTAAGTTTTAACAGAACTCATAGATGTTACATTTCATAGTAAGCAATAATAACTACATTATACAATACAATACAATATATCTTTATTGTCATTGGACCCAGGGGTACAACGAGATTGGGAATGCGCCTCCCATCCGATGCAATAATTTAGGTAATTTAGACAGCAGCAACCCAACGAAACAAAACAGTTGTAACAGTTTTGGACAGGGTAAAGTGCAAGGTGATCTATGCATTGTGGCCATCCGGCTCAGCAGGACCAGTTCATAGCAGTATGGCCCTGGGGATGAAGCTGTTCCTGAGTCTGGAGGTGCGGGCGTAGAAGGCCTTGTATCGTCTGCCCGATGGAAGGAGTTCGAACAGACTGTTGCAGTGGTGTGAAGAGTCTTTGTGGATGCTGGTGGCTTTTCTGAGGCATCGTGTGTTGTAGATGCCCTCCAAGTCTGGTAGCTGTGTTCCGATGGCCCTCTGAGCTCTATGGACTACCCGCTGTAGAGCTTTCCTTTCTGCCTCCGTGCAGCTGAGGTACCACACAGGGATGCCATGGGTTAGGATGCTCTCTATGGTGCAGCGGTAGAAGGTCGTCAGCAGCTGTTGGGGTAGACCAGACTTTTTCAGTATTCGATTATACATGTATTGTTCTGTATTATCTCCCCTCCCACCACCTCCCTTCTCCCCCCACCCCCCCCAGTTAAAAAGAAGGAAAAAGAAAGAGAGAAAGAAAGAAAGAGAGAAAGAAAGAAACCTGGAGTCCAGAATGAGACACTTCTGGGTAATTTCTTATTAAATTCTTATTAAAGGTATCAAAACAATCCTGAATTTAAATATTTCCAATTCTTAATCCTAGCTTTAAAATGAATGGGTTCCACACCTTCAAGAAGAAGTCATATCCATTTCTCAGATTATACGTAGCTTTTTCTAATGGGATACAACTACGCATTTCTGCAAACCATCTTTCAAATCTTATTTCATTTTGATCTTTCCAAGTGACCGCTACACATTTTTTTGCTACTGCTATTGCTATTTCGAGAAATCTTTCCTGATGTTTATCTAAAATTAGCTTTGGTAATATTCCTTTTGTATCTCCCAATAAAAATAACCTTCAATCCAATGGTATGGTCTTATTCATCAATTGTTCCAAAAAATGTTTTAGGTCTTTCCAAAAAGGAGTTAAATTCGGAAATGCCCAATGTGGAGTGTAAAAAAGTACCCACGTCTTGGTTGCATCTAAAACAAATTTCAGATGAGTTTGGTTTTAAATTGTTTAATTTTTTCTGGGGTTAAATATAGTTGATGTAAAAAATTATATTGTACTAAACTATATCTCACATTAATTGTATTTTTCATACTATCTAAACACAGTCTTTCCCAACTTGGTTCATCAATGATAATATTAAGATCTGTTTCCCATCTTTGTCTTGATTTTTGAATTCCTATCTTTGGACTAGATTTTTGTAATAATTTATACTGATGATATAATTTTTTTTATTCCCTTGCTCTGAATCAAGGATTCAATTCCTTTAATCTGAAATAGAGACATTGAATTACCTAACTTTTCCCTTAAAAAAGATTGTAATTGATAATAGAAAAAAATACTATTCCCTGGAATTTGATATTTATTTCCCAATTGAGAAAATGTCAAAAAGTTATTTCCTTCATAGCAATCTCCTATATGTTTAATACCCTTCTGTTCCCAGACTTGTAGTATTTGATTATTCCAAGCAAATGGCAATAATCTATTTTTTATTAATGGAGTTTTAGCTGTTAAAACAAATCTTTTATCATTAACTTTAACTGTTTTCAACAATGTATTAATTAAATGTTTTAGCAAAGGTGACTCTTTATCCTTAACTAATAGCTTTGCTTTCCATTTATATATAAATTCTTCTGGACATAACTCTTTTATTTTATCAATTTCAATTTTAACCCATGCTGTTTTTCCACCCTCTTGATAAAAGGATGAAATAAAACTAATTTGTGCTGCCAGATAATAATTTTTTTTAATTTGGTAATTGCAGTCCACCTAATTCAAATTTCCATGTTAATTTTTCCAGAGACACTCTTGGCATTTTACCTTTCCAAAGAAAATTCCTCACAATTTTGTTCAATTCTTGAAAAAAATTATTTAGCAAAGGTATAGGCAGTGTTTGGAATAAATACTGTATCCTCGGAAAAATATTCATCTTAATACAGTTCACTCTCCCTAGCAATGTAATTGGAAGATTCATCCATTTTTTCAGGTCCTCATCTATTTTTTTTATTAGTGGTTTATAATTTAATTTATTCAAATTATTTAACTTATTATCTACTTTAACTCCTAAGTACTTAATGCCTTCTTTTTGCCATTTAAACTGACTTTCTCTTTTACATTGGTTATAATTGCCTTCAAAAAGAGGCATTATTTCAGTTTTATCTTTATTAATTTTATATCCTGATACTTTCCCGTATTCCTCCAATCTGAAATATAATTTTCTTAAGGATTCCAATGGTCTAGTAAGACAAATTAAGACATCATCTGCAAATAAAGTAATTTTGTGATCTTCCTGATTAACTTTAAATCCTTTAATGTCTGAATCTGATCTTATTAGTTCTGCCAGAGGTTCAATAGCCAGATTCAAACTCTCTGTCACAGATTTAAAACTAGCCACATTCCCTGTCCTCATGTATCTTTGCAAACAACTCGTCTGTCTGTCTGCGCTGGCTTTTGCAGTACACATTCTCGGAGCCACATGGGGGCAAAATATGATGGGAGGCCATGACTGAAGAAAATGTGGCCAAAGGAATATACTGCAAAAGGCAAGGGATGTTGTTTGCAAAGATACCTGACTACAGGGAATGTAGCCGGTTGCAAGACAATAGACAATAGACAATAGACAATAGGTGCAGGAGTAGGCCATTCAGCCCTTCGAGCCAGCACCGCCATTCAATGCGATCATGGCTGATCACTCTCAATCAGTACCCCGTTCCTGCCTTCTCCCATACCCCCTCACTCCGCTATCCTTAAGAGCTCTATCCAGCTCTCTCTTGAAAGCATCCAACGAACTGGCCTCCACTGCCTTCTGAGGCAGAGAATTCCACACCTTCACCACCCTCTGACTGAAAAAGTTCTTCCTCATCTCCGTTCTAAATGGCCTACCCCTTATTCTCAAACTGTGGCCCCTTGTTCTGGACTCCCCCAACATTGGGAACATGTTATCTGCCTCTAATGTGTCCAATCCCCTAATTATCTTATATGTTTCAATAAGATCCCCCCTCATCCTTCTAAATTCCAGTGTATACAAGCCCAATCGCTCCAGCCTTTCAACATACGACAGTCCCGCCATTCCGGGAATTAACCTAGTGAACCTACGCTGCACGCCCTCCATAGCAAGAATATCCTTCCTCAAATTTGGAGACCAAAACTGCACACAGTACTCCAGGTGCGGTCTCACCAGGGCCCGGTACAACTGTAGAAGGACCTCTTTGCTCCTATACTCAACTCCTCTTGTTACGAAGGCCAACATTCCATTGGCTTTCTTCACTGCCTGCTGTACCTGCATGCTTCCTTTCATTGACTGATGCACTAGGACACCCAGATCTCGTTGAACTCCCCCTCCTCCTAACTTGACACCATTCAGATAATAATCTGCCTTTCTATTCTTACTTCCAAAGTGAATAACCTCACACTTATCTACATTAAACTGCATCTGCCATGTATCCGCCCACTCACACAACCTGTCCAAGTCACCCTGCAGCCTTATTGCATCTTCCTCACAATTCACACTACCCCCCAACTTAGTATCATCTGCAAATTTGCTAATGGTACTTTTAATCCCTTCGTCTAAGTCATTAATGTATATCGTAAATAGCTGGGGTCCCAGCACCGAACCTTGCGGTACCCCGCTGGTCACTGCCTGCCATTCCGAAAGGGACCCATTTATCCCCACTCTTTGCTTTCTGTCTGTCAACCAATTTTCTATCCATGTCAGTACCCTACCCCCAATACCATGTGCCCTAATTTTGCCCACTAATCTCCTATGTGGGACCTTGTCGAAGGCTTTCTGAAAGTCGAGGTACACCACATCCACTGACTCTCCCTTGTCAATTTTCCTAGTTACATCCTCAAAAAATTCCAGTAGATTTGTCAAGCATGATTTCCCCTTCGTAAATCCATGCTGACTCGGAATGATCCCGTTACTGCTATCCAAATGCTCAGCAATTTTGTCTTTTATAATTGACTCCAGCATCTTCCCCACCACTGATGTCAGATTAACTGGTCTATAATTACCCGTTTTCTCTCTCCCTCCTTTCTTAAAAAGTGGGATAACATTTGCTATCCTCCAATCCACAGGAACTGATCCTGAATCTATAGAACATTGAAAAATGATCTCCAATGCTTCCACTATTTCTAGAGCCACCTCCTTAAGTACCTGGGATGCAGACCATCAGGCCCTGGGGATTTATCAGCCTTCAGTCCCATCAGTCTACCCAAAACCATTTCCTGCCTAATGTGGATTTCTTTCAGTTCCTCCATCACCCTAGGTTCTCCGGCCCCTAGAACATTTGGGAGATTGTGTGTATCTTCCCCAGTGAAGACAGATCCAAAGTAACGGTTTAACTCGTCTGCCATTTCTTTGTTCCCCAT
>NW_027602548.1:0-33287 GCF_053455715.1 Rhinoraja longicauda | reverse complement strand
GACAGCTGGAAGATGCGGCGGTGAATGTGAGGAGCCGGAGCCCGGAGCGGAGAGACTGCGGCCGCCCTCTGGGATGCGCTCAGGGCGGGGGTTTATTAATGAGCCGCAGCGCTGAGGTGAGCGGATATTTCACCGCGCTCTTCACCTGCTCCCTGAACTTGGACTGGGTCGCCGCGTAAATAAATGTGTTGGTGCAGCAGCTGAGATTCCTCAGCAAATACCCGACGTCGTTAAAGATCAATTGGGAATCATTCATATCAGTCCCAATCCCTGTGATCTGATAATAGACGAAGTTTACAACCGCCGTCAGCCACAGGAGGATGAAGCTGCCGGAGATGGTGAAGAGTAAAACCACAGACCTCCTCCTGCTCTCCATCTCCGGGTCACTGCGCTTCTCCCCCTTGCTCTCACCCCTCAGCCCCTGACGGACCCGACTGGCCACTAAAATGTGCCGGACTGTCAGAGCGTTGAGCAGCAGGATCACAGCGAAAGGGAGGAGCGGAGTTAAAACCGTGTCGATCCAGTCAAATGCCACCCACCCGGGGTCAGTGTAATAACTGTCCACCATGACACAGCCCCACGGGACATTGTCGATGGTTGTCCGGGGTTCCCGTGTGAAGTAGCGGGGAACGTTTTTCAGACACAGCAGAACGCCGGCTGTTGCGAGAACCGCAGCCGCAGTTTTCCCGGTGCAATATTTAGTTTTCAGCTTCTGGCAACAAATGGCGACAAAGCGATCAAAGGTGAAAGTGACGGTGAACCAGACAGAACAGTCTGTAGCTGCAAACTTCAGTACAGCGTTAACACTGCACACAGGGGTGAGGGACAGGAAACTCCAATAAAAGTAATGGTATCGGATCTGATACAAAATGACTTCGGTGATCAGGGTGAGTAGATCGGCCGCTGCCATGGCCACCAGGTAGCGAGTGGTGCAGGTGGAGAGGCCGCACTTTCCCCGGGACAGGATCACAATCGCCACTAAATTCACTGCGGAAAGAGAAGGGGAGCGGACACTGGGCATTACTGAACACGGTCTCCGGGGCTGAACACCGGCTCCACTTTCAGCTGGAGATCAGGAGTGTTGGAGTCGGTGCGCGGCTACAGGTTTAACAATGTCAGACCCGGCTCCGACTGTGCCCGACCTGCCTGCTTCAGGGGAGAGGAGATAAGGCGACGGGCGGGGTAAAGGGCGGGGAGGGAACGAGCAGCCGCCCGCTACAATAGGCGGAATGGTCCTGTCTACAGTTAACACCGCTCACAGTCTCTGATGGGGCCGGTTTCACAGACTTAACCGTGACCGGCCGCGTTGAACCAGGGCTCTGGGAACTCGGCATCTGATGGGGACGAGGAAGGTTCCAGAGGGAAGGCAGGGACAACTTAGGATCCGGCAGCAGAGTGGCTCCGTTAATGGATTCATTCCACATTGAGTTCAGTTCGGTAACAACACACGCCGGTAGATCCGCGGCCACTGGTTCGGGAGGTCGATCCAATTATTGACCAACAGGCGGTGGAATCCGACTGTGACAGACTCCACAGTGAGACGTGTCCACAGGAGCGGGTGTTCACTCTGATCAATAACTCAGACACAGTGAACTTCACAATGTAAACCCCTCCCAGTCACACCGTCCCGGAGAGCTGCTTGTCCCGAGCACTGGGACAACTCTGGGCAAGGTCCCACTGAAGGCAAGAACAACATTCTAGTGGGTCCCGGCAGTGGGAGAAAGAGAGGGTTAGTTTCGGCTGTCTGAAAATAAGAAAAATCACAGCGTTAATTCAAAAATATTTCACTGAGAGGATTGATATACTTCACATATACTTGAACAACGATTATCAGTTGGGAATCTTGTAACAGAATCAGATTCAGGGCAACACCGGTGCACAGACGGAGTTATAAATTTTGAATTGTTCTGCTCACTTACCAGGGACTCCAACGGCAGCAATGATCACGTACAAGATTTTCTCCACGGCGTAATATTCCCAAAGCTTTTCCCCCATTTTCTCTGCCCAGCGACGTGTCCAAGTGAGCTACCGGTAATCTCTCGGAATGAAATGCTGGGGCAGAACATTCCCGGAGATTTTATACCATTTTCCGTCTCCACCGGGACAATGAAGTTTCAATAGTGTTTAAAAATAGAGATTTTGAAATGATTCGCAAATAGATGACATCAGACAAGTGAAATCCCTGCTGAGACAGATCGTGATTTATTCAGGGAATTGATTGAGAAACTCCAAAGACTGGGAATCGTGGCGATACTGAGGGATGGAAATTGGGAGCGGCATTGCTCCAGCAAAGGGGATATTGTTTCAAACTCCATCAGGTCCAACTCTCCGCCTCATGTTGTTTGTCTGATTTCCTTCAATCCGCTTCACTCACTAAGGCAATCCCAAATTCCAGGGATCCTCTCAGGGCTTCTGGTGCCCAGTTTGATGGTGGAGTGGGCGAACATGTTTCTCAGGTTGAGGAGTAAGGTCAACAGATCACCTCGCACTAAAATGGCCCCGTCCACTCTGGTTCACCGCTCAATATGATCGCGGCTTAACTGACTGCAACCTCAACCCCACACTCCCGGCGAGGCCGGTAACCATTCACACCTTGCTTGCCTGCAGTGGGTCTGATTTTGCGCCGGGACAATAACATTCTCTGCCTTCGTCACGTCTGAGGAGGAACGACCCAAAGACTCACCACACTCAGAGAACAGAAACATTGTGGCTTCAGAATTGTTCGAAACCCAAATAAAACAGCGAATGATGCGGCACATCTCCCTCCTCCCTTTCTCTCTCCCTCCATCCTTACTGCTCTCCTCTCTTTGAACTGTGACTCTCTCTCCTACCCTCCCTGTTCTCTCTCTCTGCGCCTCTGTCTCTGTCAACCTTTCACCCCTTACCCCTCCCTCCCCTCTCACTCTCACTGCATCTCTCCCTCAGTTTCTCTCTGTCTATCTCACGCTTCCCTCTCTCCCTTTTGCCAACCCACTCGCTCTGAACACCCCTCCCTCTTCATCTTCCCAATCTCCCTTTGATAATTCACTGCCCCTCCATCTCTTCCCCTTTCGTCTTCTCAGCTATCTCTCCCTATCTGTCTCTCTCTCTCTTTTCCCCAAATCTCCTCCTGCTCGCCCCCACTTCTCTCTCCAACGCCATTCAGGGGAAGTGCGGTTAGAACGGTTAGCCGCCATGGGATGTGACAGCTGTCCCTGTGCCTCTTCCCTGGGGACTGGAGAGAGTGTTTCCTACACCAATCTCTGTGACCCCCTCCCCTCCGGTCCCTACACCCCCTCTCTATGACCCCATCCCTCCTGCCCCTACACCCCCTCTCTATGACCCCCTCCCTCCTGCCCTTACACCCCACACTCTCCTCGTCTCTGTGACACCCTCCCCTCCCGCCCCTACACCCCCTCCTGTCTCTGTGAACCCCTCCCCTCCGGCCCCTAAACTCCCTCTCCCTGTCTCTGTGACTCCCCTCTCGTCCTCTTCAAAGCCCCCACATCCTTCCTGTAGTGTGGGACGAACAGAACTGCGTGCAATACTCCAAATGCAGCCTGACCAAAGTCCTGGAGAGATGCATCTTGACGTCCTGGCTCTTGAACTCGATTCCGCGGCAGATGAAGGCAAGCGGACCACACGCCTTCTTCACCGCTCTGTCTACTTGTGTTGCCACTTTACGGGGAGTTCCGGAGTTTATCAGGAACAGTTTCTTTCTCTCCACAATCAGGCTACTGCACGGAGTTAGTATTTAGAGTCACAGAGTGATGCAGCATGGAAACAGGCCCTACCTTCGCCCCAACTTGCCCACACCGACAAACATGCCCTATCTACACTATTCCCACGTGCCCGCGTTTGGCCCATATCCCTCCAAACCTGTCATATCCATGTACCTGTCCAAGTGTCTCTTAAACTGTGTGATAGTCCCTGCCTCAACTTCCTTCTCCGGCAGCTCGTTCCATACACCCACCACCCGCTGTGTGGAAAAGTTGCCCCTCGGGTTCCTTCTAAATCTTTCCCCCCTCACCTTAAACCTATGTCCTCTGGTTCTCATTTCCCCTACTCTGGGCAAGGGACTCTGTGCATCTACCCGATATATTCCTCTTATTTAATAGCATTTATTTCAAGAGGGCTTGCATATAGTCAAGTCATGTCAAGTCAATTTTATTTGTATAGCACATTTAAAAACAACCCACGTTGACCAAAGTGCTGTACATCTGTTAAGGTACTAAGGAAAAAATGAAACATACAGTAGCACACAAACATATCAGCACATACAAAACAGTTCACAGCGCCTCCTCAATGGGCCTCAAACGCTAGGGAGTAGAAATAGGTTTTGAGCCTGGACTTAAAGGAGTCGATGGAGGGGGCAGTTCTGATGGGGAGAGGGATGCTGTTCCGCAGTCTAGGAGCTGCAACCGCAAAAGCGTGTTAAACCCTGAGCTTAAGCCTAGACCGCGGGATAGTGAGTAGCCCCAAGTCGGCCGACCTGAGGGACCTGGAGTTAGAGAGGTGGGTTAGAAGATTTTTGATGTAGTGAGGGGGAATGTCCATTTAGGGCTTTATATGTGAATAGGAGGAGCTTGAAGTTGATCCTGTACCGTACAGGGATCCAGTGGAGAGAGGCACTCGTCACGAGTCTCGCTGCGGCGTTTTGGACCAGTTGCAGGCGGGACAGGGAAGATTGGCTGATCCCAGTGTATAGGGAGTTGCAGTAGTCTAGGCGGGAGGAAATGAGAGCGTGAATGGTTTTTTCAGTGCCGTCGAATTGGAGGAAAGGTTTGATTTTAGCTATGGTACGAAGTTGGAAGAAGCTGGCTTTTACCACAGCGTTGACTTGCTTGTCAAATTTTAATGCAGAGTCAAATAACACGCCGAGGTTTTTGACATGCGGTTTGACTAGGCAGGATAGGCTTCCAAGACTGCCTGTTATCGATTTGATGGAGTCGGGGGGCCTAATAGGATGACCTCAGGCTTGCTCTCGTTTAATTAGAGGAAGTTCTGTGCCATCCAACATTTTATGTCCTCAAGGCAGTGTAAGAGGCTGTTTAAATTTGACTGGGCTTCAGGGGGAGGTAAAGCTGAGTGTCATCGGCATAGCAGTGGAAAGAAATGCCGTGCCTTTGAATGATTTGGCCAAGGGGGAGCATGTATAGAGAGAAGAGAATGGGGCCTTGGATGGAGCCTTGTGGAACTCCGCAGGAGGGGCTAGCTGGAGCAGAGGAATAACTGCCTATGTTGATGGCGAAACTCCTAACTTTGAGGTACGAAGCGAACCAGCTCACGGCAGTGCCATCAATGCCAACCGCGTACCGGAGACGGTCAATAAGGATGGTGTGGTCCACTGTATCGAACGCTGCGCTGAGGTCGAGAAGGAGCAGGATTGCACAGTCGCCGGTGTCGATGGCGAGAAGCAGGTCGTTGTGTACCTTCAACAAGGCAGACTCTGTGCTGTGGTGGGCTCTGAAACCTGACTGGAAACTTTCCAGGATGGTGTTTTGGTGTAGGTATGGCACTAATTGGTTTAGAATTGCCTTTTCAAGGACTTTTGACAGGAATGGCAGTTTGGAAATGGGTCTGTAGTTACTAGGCAAGGTGGGGTCTAGGTTAGGTTTTTTCAGTAGGGGCTGGACCACCGCGTGCTTGAAACAGGTTGGAACAGTGCCAGTGGCCAGAGAACTGTTGATAATAGAGCGACTATTGCAATGACAACCTTCAGAAGGGCAGTGGGGGCAGGATCAAGGGGGCAGGTTGCAGGTTTCATAGTGGAGACAAGCTTTGCAAGGGAGGATAGAGTGACGGGTTGGAAACAGTCCAATTTAGATGAACAGACTCGTGAGACAACTAGGTCACGGGTGGGAGGGGAAATGTTCATTCTAATGTTCTCAACTTTGCTGGTGAAAAATTTAGCGAATTCTTCGCACTTAGCAGGGGACCTAACTAAGCTGGTACTGGGGGCAGGACATATGACAGAGGTAATTGTGCTAAATAGGACCTTGGAGTTATGAGAGTTTTTGGAAATAAGGTCGGAGAAGTATTGTGCTCTAGCAGACTTTACTGCTTCCTGGTATTTGAGAAGATTGTTTCTCAGAATTTCGAAGGAAATTTGAAGCTTGTCACATTTCCACCTCCGTTCTGATTTTCTGCACTCCCTTCTTAGGGCTTTGGTGGTGTCATTGAGCCAAGGCCGACCTTTGGGCGTAGGCTTTTTCATTTTAAGGGGAGCGATAGAATCCAGGATGGAAGAGCAAGTGATATTAAATAAAGAGGTGAGATCCTCAGTGCTGAGATGGGGGGGAGAAGCCTCAATATTGCAGATGTTGGGGGCAGCTGTGAGAGCCTCGGAGAATTTACTGGCAGGCAATGAATTTATGTCGCGGGAGTAGCGAACAGGGAGATGAGATTTTGCGGGAGATAAAGGCAGAGATGCGTCAAAAATGATAGCGCTGTGGTCCGATAGACAGGCCTCAGTAGTTTCAATGTTGTAGATTGTGAATCCGGACGATAACACTAGGTCGAGAGTATCCTAACTTGTGAGTGGGTCCCGTGGTGTGAAGAGTCTGTGGTCTCCGCAAAGCCATCAAGGGTGCCAAGAGACAATACCGGGAGAAACTTAAGTCCAAGTACAACCTCTGGGTCACACGGAGAATGTGGCACGGTCTGATTAAGATAAATGGATGCAAAGAATGTTCGGGGACGGCACGTGATGACGTAGGCACAGGTTGAGGTCTTCCAGCTCCTCCGAACAAAACTTAGAAAAGTACCGAGTAAGTTAAAAAAAAATTGAACAAAAGTTTCTTAGAAAGTCTATAATTCTCTATAAAGATCGGGGGATTATTGAAACATGTCTCCTAAACAAAAACTGAAGAAACATATTGGTTTAAAGAGATCGGGTGAGAAGAGGGAAGGAGGCCCTGTTGCGATGGAGAATCCTCGTGCTCAAGTTGAGAGGACTGATCCCGAAGAATGGCAAGCAGGAGCGGCGGCACCCGGGAGGAAGAAGCATGCCTCGCGTGAATACGGGGAACCGCGCATGCGCGAACAAGGGGAACCGTGCATGCGCGAAATGTCACAAGGGAAGTTAAAGAAACTACAATCCCAGGATGCCTCTGCCACAGATAGTGACATCGACCAGGACCAGGACCAAGAACATACAGACGATCAAGAAGATTCATCAGAAGATGAACCTTGCCTATTTGATAGACCTTTAGGTAAAATTGAAAGTAAAAAATATAGGGGAAGTATGGAAGAGATCTTACAAGAAGTATGTGAACAATTAAAAAATAATACCATCGCCACCAACAGAAGTTTAAAAAAAATGGATAAATTGGATAAAAAAGTTTAAAAATTGGAAGTTAAGACTGAAGATACTACTGAAAGAGTGAATAAGATCGAAGACAACGTAACTGCTTGGATAACAGAAAGGAAACAGATATTTGAAAAACTGGACTTGTTGGAGAATACTAGTAGACGAAACAATATAAAGATTGTTGGTCTTGAAGAGGGCGCAGAGGGAGAAGATTCAATAGAATTCTTTCAAAAATGGATTCCGAATATTTTGGGAATGGAAAAAAGTGAAATCGAAATTGAAATTGAAAGGGCACATAGGGCATTAAGACCAAGTCCAAAACAGGGTCAGTATCCGAGATCAATTCTGATAAAATTATTGAGATATCAAGATAAAGAAAGAATTTTGAAGGCGGCTGCACAATGCATAAAGAATTCTACTCCTCCGAAAAGTGGAGAGAATAACCTTTTTTTCTATCCTGATATAAGTTATGAGCTTTTGAAGAGAAGGAAGGAATTCAACCCTGCGAAAAAAGCCCTGTGGCAAAAAGGTTATCGATTTTACCTGCGATACCCTGCAACACTGAATATTTTTATAGAAAGAGAAGGAAACAATTTTTTTACTGATTACCAGGAAGCTGAGGAATTTGCTTTAAAACTTCCAAAGGCTCACCAGATACAAGAAGAACGACAATGAGACATGGATTGAAACGGATATGAACGGAGAGAAGATAAAGGATATGAAATGTAAAGATTGAATGAATAATGATTGGGAGAAAAGGTTATGCTAGTTCGGGGGGGGGGGGTGGAGAACCACCAATTGATGATTGCGGGATTCATGTGTGTATTCATGGCGTGTGCCATGACCCGTAAAATGGAGGGAGGTAATGCTGTTTTCTTTTTTATAAACAGCATTAGTAGGGGGTTATTTTGGGTTTCTTTAACTATTTATTTTTCTTTTTCATCTTTTAGCCTGGATGTTGGGGGGGGGGATGTACAGCAACATGGTGAATTTTAAGGAAACTCCCCAAAGAACCATGAGAAACGAGGTGTTAAGTAATGTTATAGATAGGAGTAATTTTGTTAAGAATAATGGTTAAATTACTGAACTTTTGAGTTTTAATGTTAATGGGTTAAATGGGCCGGTAAAAAGAAAAAGAATTTTAACACATATTAAAAAAATGAAGATAGATATAGCTTTTTTGCAGGAAATTCATTTAACAGAGATGGAACATCAGAAATTAAAAAGGGACTGGGTGGGAACGGTTACTGCAGCTTCATTCAATTCAAAAGCGAGGGGAGTTGCAATTTTGATTAATAAAACATTACCAATCAAAATACAAAATACAATTATTGATCCTGCGGGAAGATATGTGATTATACATTGCCAACTCTTTTCGGAATTATGGACCTTGATGAATATTTATGCACCAAATGAAAATGATATAAAATTTATACAAGAAACTTTTTTGAATCTGGCCGATGCCCAAGATAAAATACTAATAGGTGGAGACTTTAATTTTTGCTTAGACCCAGTTTTAGATAGATCAGTTAGGACAGTTACAAAAACGAAAATAGCAAAATTAACTTTGTCATTGATGAAAGATTTAAATCTAACCGATATATGGAGAAGACTTAACCCAAGAGAAAGAGATTATTCTTTTTACTCATATAGACATAAAACTTATTCGAGGATTGATCTCTTTTTATTATCAACAAACATACAGGACAGAGTGAAAAATGTTGAATATAAAGCAAGAACATTATCAGATCACTCCCCTTTAACAATGTCGATGGTAATGATGGATAAAGAGGAAATTACTTATAGATGGAGATTTAATTCAACATTATTAAATCGAGAAGATTTTTGTGAGTTTATGAGAAGACATATTCAATTTTATTTAGATACAAATTCCAACTCAGTTGATGATAAATTTGTTATATGGGATGCAATGAAAGCATATTTGAGAGGACAGATAATAAGTTATACTTCCAAAATTAAGAAAGAATATATGGCCGAAGTAGAGCAATTGGAGAAAGAAATTACAAAATTAGAAAAAGAATCTCAAAGGTATGTAACGGAAGAGAAACGAAGACAACTTATCAATAAGAAGTTACAATATAATAAGTTACAATAAGAAGTTACAATATAATACATTACAGACATACCGAACAGAAAAAGCAATTATGAGAACTAAACAGAGTACTATGAGTTAGGAGAGAGATCACATAAGGTCCTTGCTTGGCAGTTGAAAGCCGAACAGTCTTCGAGAACGATTAACGCTATTAGAATAAATACAAATAAAATTACTTATAAACCTTTAGAAATTAATGAAACCTTTTTAAAAAAAAATTCTGAATTATACGTCAGAATCACAAAAAGATACTAATGAGATAGATTTTTTTAGCACAAATAAACCTTCCTAAATTAAATTTAGAAGAACAGATGGGATTAGATATGCCTTTTTCATTAAAAGAGGTCAAAGAAGTGTTAATATCACTACAGAGTAATAAATCCCCAGGAGAAGATGGGTTCCCGCCAGAATTTTATAAAAAATTTAAATAATTATTAATTCCTCCTTTTATGGAGGTAATACAGCGGGCGGAAAGAACACATAACCTCCCAGAGTCTTTTACGACAGCGATTTTAACAGTAATACCAAAAAAGATAGGGATCCTTTAAAACCAACATCATATAGACCTATATCTTTGCTGAATACAGATTATAAAATAGTAGCAAAAATTTTATCTAATAGATTGTCTAAGTATTTACCAAAATTAGTACATATGGATCAAACTGGATTTATTAAAAATAGACATTCTGCAGATAATGTAACTAGGTTACTTAGTATAATGCATTTGGCACAAAAGAGGAATGAAATAAGTGTAGCAGTAGCTCTGGATGCAGAAAAAGCATTTGATAGGTTAGAGTGGGATTTTTTATATAAAGTATTGGAAAAATATGGGTTAGGAACAACTTTTATAAACTGGATTAAAACTCTAAATGTGAATCCCAAAGCTAAGGTAGCGGCAAATGGCCAAATTTCAACACCGTTTCAATTAAAAAGGTCAACTAGACAAGGATGCCCATTATCACCTGCTTTATTTGTCCTGGCGATAGAACCGTTAGCTGAACTAATTAGAACTGACCCAGATATTAAGGGTTTTAAAGTCAATCAGGAAGAATTTAAGATTAATTTATTTGCAGATGAGGTTTTGATACACTTAACAAAACCATTAGATTCGTTGCGCAAACTATCTTTTAGATTAGAAGAATATGGAAGAATATCAGGTTATAAAATAAATTGGGATAAAAGTGAAATTTTACCCCTTACTAAAGGAGATTACACTCAATGTCGATTACTAACCCAATTTAGATGGCCATTAATTGGTATAAAGTATTTAGGTATAAGAATTGATAATGATATGAAGAATTTATATAAATTAAATTATTTATTATTACTAAGAAAAATAAAAGAGGACCTTGATAAATGGATGACATTACCAATAACATTAATAGGAAGAGTTAATGCCGTTAAAATGAATATATTTCCGAAATTACAATATTTAATTCCAAACATTACCAATACAAGTACCACAGAAGTTTTTTCAAGAGTTAAATAAATATGTGCGGAAATTTCTTTGGAAAGGTAAAATGTCAAGAATATCGTTGGAAAAATTGACATGGAAGTTTGATTCAGGAGGATTACAACTTCCGAACTTTAAGAATTATTATAAAGCAAACCAACTGAGGTTTATTGCATCTCTTTTTGAAGAAAAAAACCCGGCATGGATAAGAATAGAACCAGATAAAATAGGAGAAAATATACCAGAAGACTTTATATATAAATGGGAACCTAAATTGATATGGGGACTGAAAGAATCTCCATTATTAAAACACTTGATCGGATTATGGAATAAGGTAAATTTTGAGGATGAAACAAAAAAATCTTTATTAGGAAAGACAACTTTGATTCAGAATAGATTGATACCTTTTACAATGGATAACCAGCTTCTATATAGGTGGCATCAAAAAGGGATTAGATATATAGGTGATTGCTTTGAAAAAGGTATATTGATGTCATTTGAACAATTGAAAAATAAATATCATATATCAAATAATTCCCTTTTCTGTTACTTTCAATTAAGAGCTTATTTAAAAGATAAATTGGGTCAAACAATGTTATTGCCGAAATCTAAGGAAATTGAAAACCTAATTCAAAAAGGACAAATCATTTTTTTTACTTCTATTATATATAATCTAATTCAAAAAAGGCTCCTAAACAAGGAATTCATATATCAAGGCGAAAATGGGAAACGGATTTGAATATTAATATTGATGGAACAAATTGGTCAAAACTATGCCTTGACAGTATGAAAAATACAATAAATGTTCGGTTTAGACTAGTACAATATAACTTTCTGCATCAATTATATATCACACCACAAAAATTAAAGAGAATAAACTCAAGTTTATCTGACCAATGTTTTCGGTGCAATCAAGAAATTGGTACTTTGTTTCATTCTACTTGGTCCTGTTCAAAAATACAACCTTTTTGGACAAACTTAAGAAGCTTTTTAGAACAGATTATCGGAATACAACTTCCATACAACCCAAGATTTTTGTTATTGGGTGATGTTGAAGGAATAAGACCACAACTTAAAATGAATAAATATCAGAAAGAATTTATAAAAATTGCATTAGCAGTAGCCAAAAAAACTATCGCAGTTATTTGGAAATCTGATTCCTATTTAAGTATGGACCTTTGGAATAATGAAATTTCTAACTGTATCCCACTTGAAAAAATTACTTATAATTTAAGGAACAAATATGATACTTTTTTAAATATCTGGCGTCCTTATCTACAAAAGAGGGGCCTATATATATAGAAGAATTGTTCATATTTACAATGGTTCTTTTGGGAGAGATGTATATACATATACAGTTTATTCTGTTTGGAATTCCATGGGGCGTGTGCAGGACCACCAACAACCAGGCAGTCTTTAATCTTTTTTTCTTTTCTTTCTTTTTCTTATTTGGGGTTAACATTTGAGAGGTTTTGCAAAATTATTGCAATTAATTTAATGCATATAACATCCATGGGGGGTCGCTAGATGACTTTAATGCAAGGCCATCACTGCATTTAACATTGCAGTAGCCTGCAAAGTTATCCTAATACGATGCATTAGTCACGTTTAACATTTGAGAGGTTTTGCAGGATTATTATTGCATTTCACATCGCAGGGTGTTGCAATATTTCTTTAATGCAAGGCGATCACTGCATTTAACATTGCAGCAGCCTGAAAAGTCATCCTAATGCGATGCCGGGGGTAGTAAATACAATAATAATACTATAGTAATAATAATTTATATTATTAATAATAATAAGAATTAATCAAAGATTGATTGATCGATCGGTGGGTGGGTGGATGGATGTCAGGGGGAACCGTACACCAATAAAGATTTTAATGGTACCATGCATTAGTTGCATTGAACATTTGAGAGATTTTGCATGATTATTACAATGATTTTAATGCGTTTAATACCCCAGAACAGCTGCAATTTTGCTTTAATGCAAGGCCTGCGCTGCATTTAACATTGCAGGAGCCTGCAAAGTTGTTCTAATGCGTTGCATTAATTACATTTAACATTTGAGAGGTTTTGCAAAATTATTGCAATTAATTTTATTGCATTTAACATCCCAGGGGGTTGCAATATTGCTTTAATGCAACGCCAGCGCTGCATTTAACAATGCAGCAGCCTGCAAAGTTATCCTAATACGATGCTTTAGTCGCATTTAATATTTGAGAGGTTTTGCAGGATTATTATAGCATTTCACATCGCAGGGTGTTGCAATATTTCTTTAATGCAAGGCGATCACTGCATTTAACATTGCAGCAGCCAGAAAAGACATCCTAATGCGATGCATTTGTTGCATTTAACATTTGAGAGGTTTTGCAAAATTATTGCAATTAATTTAATGCATATAACATCCATGGGGGGTCGCTAGATGACTTTAATGCAAGGCCATCACTGCATTTAACATTGCAGTAGCCTGCAAAGTTATCCTAATACGATGCATTAGTCACGTTTAACATTTGAGAGGTTTTGCAGGATTATTATTGCATTTCACATCGCAGGGTGTTGCAATATTTCTTTAATGCAAGGCGATCACTGCATTTAACATTGCAGCAGCCTGAAAAGTCATCCTAATGCGATGCCGGGGGTAGTAAATACAATAATAATACTATAGTAATAATAATTTATATTATTAATAATAATAAGAATTAATCAAAGATTGATTGATTGATCGATCGGTGGGTGGGTGGATGGATGTCAGGGGGAACCGTACACCAATAAAGATTTTAATGGTACCATGCATTAGTTGCATTGAACATTTGAGAGATTTTGCATGATTATTACAATGATTTTAATGCGTTTAATACCCCAGAACAGCTGCAATTTTGATTTAATGCAAGGCCTGCGCTGCATTTAACATTGCAGGAGCCTGCAAAGTTGTTCTAATGCATTGCATTAATTGCATTTAACATTTGAGAGGTTTTGCAAAATTATTGCAATTAATTTTATTGCATTTAACATCCCAGGGGGTTGCAATATTGCTTTAATGCAACGCCAGCGCTGCATTTAACAATGCAGCAGCCTGCAAAGTTATCCTAATACGATGCTTTAGTCGCATTTAACATTTGAGAGGTTTTGCAGGATTATTATTGCATTTCACATCGCAGGGTGTTGCAATATTTCTTTAATGCAAGGCGATCACTGCATTTAACATTGCAGCAGCCTGAAAAGTCATCCTAATGCGATGCATTTGTTGCATTTAACATTTGAGAGGTTTTGCAAAATTATTGCAATTAATTTAATGCATATAACATCCATGGGGGGTCGCTTGATGACTTTAATGCAAGGCCATCACTGCATTTAACATTGCAGTAGCCTGCAAAGTTACCCTAATACGATGCATTAGTCACGTTTAACATTTGAGAGGGTTTGCAGGATTATTATTGCATTTCACATCGCAGGGTGTTGCAATATTTCTTTAATGCAAGGCGATCACTGCATTTAACATTGCAGCAGCCTGAAAAGTCATCCTAATGCGATGCCGGGGGTAGTAAATACAATAATAATACTATAGTAATAATAATTTACATTATTAATAATAATAAGAATTAATCAAAGATTGATTGATTGATCGATCGGTGGGTGGGTGGATGGATGTCAGGGGGAACCGTACACCAATAAAGATTTTAATGGTACCATGCATTCGTTGCATTGAACATTTGAGAGATTTTGCATGATTATTACAATGATTTTAATGCGTTTAATACCCCAGAACAGCTGCAATTTTGCTTTAATGCAAGGCCTGCGCTGCATTTAACATTGCAGGAGCCTGCAAAGTTGTTCTAATGCATTGCATTAATTGCATTTAACATTTGAGAGGTTTTGCAAAATTATTGCAATTAATTTTATTGCATTTAACATCCCAGGGGTTGCAATATTGCTTTAATGCAACGCCAGCGCTGCATTTAACAATGCAGCAGCCTGCAAAGTTATCCTAATACGATGCTTTAGTCGCATTTAACATTTGAGAGGTTTTGCAGGATTATTATTGCATTTCACATCGCAGGGTGTTGCAATATTTCTTTAATGCAAGGCGATCACTGCATTTAACATTGCAGCAGCCAGAAAAGTCATCCTAATGCGATGCATTTGTTGCATTTAACATTTGAGAGGTTTTGCAAAATTATTGCAATTAATTTAATGCATATAACATCCATGGGGGGTCCACAAGATGACTTTAATGCAAGGCCATCACTGCATTTAACATTGCAGTAGCCTGCAAAGTTATCCTAATACGATGCATTAGTCACGTTTAACATTTGAGAGGTTTTGCAGGATTATTATTGCATTTCACATCGCAGGGTGTTGCAATATTTCTTTAATGCAAGGCGATCACTGCATTTAACATTGCAGCAGCCAGAAAAGTCATCCTAATGCGATGCATTTGTTGCATTTAACATTTGGGAGTTTTTGCAAAATTATTGCAATTAATTTAATGCATATAACATCCATGGGGGGTCGCTAGATGACTTTAATGCAAGGCCATCACTGCATTTAACATTGCAGTAGCCTGCAAAGTTATCCTAATACGATGCATTAGTCACATTTAACATTTCAGAGGTTTTGCAGGATTATTATTGCATTTCACATCGCAGGGTGTTGCAATATTTCTTTAATGCAAGGCGATCACTGCATTTAACATTGCAGCAGCCTGAAAAATCATCCTAATGCGATGCCGGGGGTAGTAAATACAATAATAATACTATAGTAATAATAATTTATATTATTAATAATAATAAGAATTAATCAAAGATTGATTGATTGATCGATCGGTGGGTGGGTGGATGGATGTCAGGGGGAACCGTACACCAATAAAGATTTTAATGGTACCATGCATTAGTTGCATTGAACATTTGAGAGATTTTGCATGATTATTACAATGATTTTAATGCGTTTAATACCCCAGAACAGCTGCAATTTTGCTTTAATGCAAGGCCTGCGCCGCATTTAACATTGCAGGAGCCTGCAAAGTTGTTCTAATGCATTGCATTAATTGCATTTAACATTTGAGAGGTTTTGCAAAATTATTGCAATTAATTTTATTGCATTTAACATCCCAGGGGTTGCAATATTGCTTTAATGCAACGCCAGCACTGCATTTAACAATGCAGCAGCCTGCAACGTTATCCTAATACGATGCTTTAGTCGCATTTAACATTTGAGAGGTTTTGCAGGATTATTATTGCATTTCACATCGCAGGGTGTTGCAATATTTCTTTAATGCAAGGCGACCACTGCATTTAACATTGCAGCAGCCTGAAAAGTCATCCTAATGCGATGCCGGGGGTAGTAAATACAATAATAATACTATAGTAATAATAATTTATATTATTAATAATAATCAGAATTAATCAAAGATTAATCAAAGATTGATTGATTGATCGATCGGTGGGTGGGTGGATGGATGTCAGGGGGAACCGTACACCAATAAAGATTTTAATGGTACCATGCATTCGTTGCATTGAACATTTGAGAGATTTTGCATGATTATTACAATGATTTTAATGCGTTTAATACCCCAGAACAGCTGCAATTTTGCTTTAATGCAAGGCCTGCGCCGCATTTAACATTGCAGGAGCCTGCAAAGTTGTTCTAATGCATTGCATTAATTGCATTTAACATTTGAGAGGTTTTGCAAAATTATTGCAATTAATTTTATTGCATTTAACATCCCAGGGGGTTGCAATATTGCTTTAATGCAACGCCAGCAGCCTGCAAAGTTATCCTAATACGATGATTTAGTCGCATTTAACATTTGAGAGGTTTTGCAGGATTATTATTGCATTTCACATCGCAGGGTGTTGCAATATTTCTTTAATGCAAGGCGATCACTGCATTTAACATTGCAGCAGCCAGAAAAGACATCCTAATGCGATGCATTTGTTGCATTTAACATTTGAGAGGTTTTGCAAAATTATTGCAATTAATTTAATGCATATAACATCCATGGGGGGTCGCTAGATGACTTTAATGCAAGGCCATCACTGCATTTAACATTGCAGTAGCCTGCAAAGTTATCCTAATACGATGCATTAGTCACGTTTAACATTTGAGAGGTTTTGCAGGATTATTATTGCATTTCACATCGCAGGGTGTTGCAATATTTCTTTAATGGAAGGAGATCACTGCATTTAACATTGCAGCAGCCTGAAAAATCATCCTAATGCGTTGCCGGGGGTAGTAAATACAATAATAATACTATAGTAATAATAATTTATATTATTAATAATAATAAGAATTAATCAAAGATTGATTGATTGATCGATCGGTGGGTGGGTGGATGGATGTCAGGGGGAACCGTACACCAATAAAGATTTTAATGGTACCATGCATTAGTTGCATTGAACATTTGAGAGATTTTGCATGATTATTACAATGATTTTAATGCGTTTAATACCCCAGAACAGCTGCAATTTTGCTTTAATGCAAGGCCTGCGCTGCATTTAACATTGCAGGAGCCTGCAAAGTTGTTCTAATGCATTGCATTAATTGCATTTAACATTTGAGAGGTTTTGCAAAATTATTGCAATTAATTTTATTGCATTTAACATCCCAGGGGTTGCAATATTGCTTTAATGCAACGCCAGCACTGCATTTAACAATGCAGCAGCCTGCAAAGTTATCCTAATACGATGCTTTAGTCGCATTTAACATTTGAGAGGTTTTGCAGGATTATTATTGCATTTCACATCGCAGGGTGTTGCAATATTTCTTTAATGCAAGGCGATCACTGCATTTAACATTGCAGCAGCCAGAAAAGACATCCTAATGCGATGCATTTGTTGCATTTAACATTTGAGAGGTTTTGCAAAATTATTGCAATTAATTTAATGCATATAACATCCATGGGGGGTCGCTAGATGACTTTAATGCAAGGCCATCACTGCATTTAACATTGCAGTAGCCTGCAAAGTTATCCTAATACGATGCATTAGTCACGTTTAACATTTGAGAGGTTTTGCAGGATTATTATTGCATTTCACATCGCAGGGTGTTGCAATATTTCTTTAATGGAAGGAGATCACTGCATTTAACATTGCAGCAGCCTGAAAAATCATCCTAATGCGTTGCCGGGGGTAGTAAATACAATAATAATACTATAGTAATAATAATTTATATTATTAATAATAATAAGAATTAATCAAAGATTGATTGATTGATCGATCGGTGGGTGGGTGGATGGATGTCAGGGGGAACCGTACACCAATAAAGATTTTAATGGTACCATGCATTAGTTGCATTGAACATTTGAGAGATTTTGCATGATTATTACAATGATTTTAATGCGTTTAATACCCCAGCACAGCTGCAATTTTGCTTTAATGCAAGGCATGCGCTGCATTTAACATTGCAGGAGCCTGCAAAGTTGTTCTAATGCATTGCATTAATTGCATTTAACATTTGAGAGGTTTTGCAAAATTATTGCAATTAATTTTATTGCATTTTACATCCCAGGGGGTTGCAATATTGCTTTAATTTAACGCCAGCGCTGCATTTAACAATGCAGCAGCCTGCAAAGTTATCCTAATACGATGCTTTAGTCGCATTTAACATTTGAGAGGTTTTGCAGGATTATTATTGCATTTCACATCGCAGGGTGTTGCAATATTTCTTTAATGCAAGGCGATCACTGCATTTAACATTGCAGCAGCCTGAAAAGTCATCCTAATGCGATGCCGGGGGTAGTAAATACAATAATAATACCATAGTAATAATAATTTATATTATTAATAATAATAAGAATTAAATAAAGATTGATTGATTGATCGATCGGTGGGTGGGTGGATGGATGTCAGGGGGAACCGTACACCAATAAAGATTTTAATGGTACCATGCATTAGTTGCATTGAACATTTGAGAGATTTTGCATGATTATTACAATGATTTTAATGCGTTTAATACCCCAGAACAGCTGCAATTTTGCTTTAATGCAAGGCCTGCGCTGCATTTAACATTGCAGGAGCCTGCAAAGTTGTTCTAATGCGTTGCATTAATTGCATTTAACATTTGAGAGGTTTTGCAAAATTATTGCAATTAATTTTATTGCATTTAACATCCCAAAGGGTTGCAATATTGCTTTAATGCAACGCCAGCGCTGCATTTAACAATGCAGCAGCCTGCAAAGTTATCCTAATACGATGCATTAGTCGCATTTAACATTTGAGAGGTTTTGCAGGATTATTATTGCATTTCACATCGCAGGGTGTTGCAATATTTCTTTAATGCAAGGCGATCACTGCATTTAACATTGCAGCAGCCAGAAAAGTCATCCTAATGCGATGCATTTGTTGCATTTAACATTTGAGAGGTTTTGCAAAATTATTGCAATTAATTTAATGCATATAACATCCATGGGGGGTCGCTAGATGACTTTAATGCAAGGCCATCACTGCATTTAACATTGCAGTAGCCTGCAAAGTTATCCTAATACGATGCAAAATTTTAATAATTTTGCAAAACCTCTCAAATGTTAAATGCAATTAATGCAACGCATTAGAACAACTTTCCAGGCTCCTGCAATGTTAAATGCAGCGCAGGCCTTGCATTAAAGCAAAATTGCAGCTGTTCTGGGGTATTAAACGCATTAAAATCATTGTAATAATCATGCAAAATCTCTCAAATGTTCAATGCAACTAATGCATGGTACCATTAAAATCTTTATTGGTGTATGGTTCCCCCTGACATCCATCCACCCACCCACCGATCGATCAATCAATCAATCTTTGATTAATTCTTATTATTATTAATAATATAAATTATTATTACTATAGTATTATTATTGTATTTACTACCCCCGGCATCGCATTAGGATGACTTTTCAGGCTGCTGCAATGTTAAATGCAGTGATGGCCTTGCATTAAAGTCATCTAGCGACCCCCCATGAATGTTATATGCATTAAATTAATTGCAATAATTTTGCAAAACCTCTCAAATGTTAAATGCAACAAATGCATCGCATTAGGATGACTTTTCTGGCTGCTGCAATGTTAAATGCAGTGATCGCCTTGCATTAAAGAAATATTGCAACACCCTGCGATGTGAAATGCAATAATAATCCTGCAAAACCTCTCAAATGTTAAACGTGACTAATGCATCGTATTAGGATAACTTTGCAGGCTACTGCAATGTTAAATGCAGTGATGGCCTTGCATTAAAGTCATCTAGCGACCCCCCATGCATGTTATATGCATTAAATTAATTGCAATAATATTGCAAAACCTCTCAAATGTTAAATGCAACAAAGGCATCGCATTAGGATGACTTTTCTGGCTGCTGCAATGATAAATGCAGTGATCGCCTTGCATTAAAGAAATATTGCAACACCCTGTGATGTGAAATGCAATAATAATCCTGCAAAACCTCACAAATGTTAAATGCGACTAAAGCATCATATTAGGATAACTTTGCAGGCTGCTGCATCGTTACATGCAGCGCTGGCGTTGCATTAAAACAATATTGCAACCCCCTGGGATGTTAAATGCAATAAAATTAATTGCAATAATTTTGCAAAACCTCTCAAATGTTAAATGCAATTAATGCAACGCATTAGAACAACTTTCCAGGCTCCTGCAATGTTAAATGCAGCGCAGGCCTTGCATTAAAGCAAAATTGCAGCTGTTCTGGGGTATTAAACTCATTAAAATCATTGTAATAATCATGCAAAATCTCTCAAATGTTCAATGCAACTAATGCATGGTACCATTAAAATCTTTATTGGTGTACGGTTCCCCCTGACATCCATCCACCCACCCACCGATCGATCAATCAATCAATCTTTGATTAATTCTTATTATTATTAATAATATAAATTATTATTACTATAGTATTATTATTGTATTTACTACCCCCGGCATCGCATTAGGATGACTTTTCAGGCTGCTGCAATGTTAAATGCAGTGATCGCCTTGCATTAAAGAAATATTGCAACACCCTGCGATGTGAAATGCAATAATAATCCTGCAAACCCTCTCAAATGTTAAACGTGACTAATGCATCGTATTAGGGTAACTTTGCAGGCTACTGCAATGTTAAATGCAGTGATGGTCTTGCATTAAAGTCATCTAGCGACCCCCCCATGGATGTTATATGCATTAAATTAATTGCAATAATTTTGCAAAACCTCTCAAATGTTAAATGCAACAAATGCATCGCATTAGGATGACTTTTCTGGCTGCTGCAATGTTAAATGCAGTGATCGCCTTGCATTAAAGAAATATTGCAACACCCTGCGATGTGAAATGCAATAATAATCCTGCAAAACCTCTCAAATGTTAAATGCGACTAAAGCATCGTATTAGGATAACTTTGCAGGCTGCTGCATTGTTAAATGCAGCGCTGGCGTTGCATTAAAGCAATATTGCAACCCCCTGGGATGTTAAATGCAATAAAATTAATTGCAATAATTTTGCAAAACCTCTCAAATGTTAAATGCAATTAATGCAACGCATTAGAACAACTTTGCAGGCTCCTGCAATGTTAAATGCAGCGCAGGCCTTGCATTAAAGTAAAATTGCAGCTGTTCTGGGGTATTAAACGCATTAAAATCATTGTAATAATCATGCAAAATCTCTCAAATGTTCAATGCAACTAATGCATGGTACCATTAAAATCTTTATTGGTGTACGGTTCCCCCTGACATCCATCCACCCACCCACCGATCGATCAATCAATCTTTGATTAATTCTTATTATTATTAATAATATAAATTATTATTACTATAGTATTATTATTGTATTTACTACCCCCGGCATCGCATTAGGATGACTTTTCAGGCTGCTGCAATGTTAAATGCAGTGATCGCCTTGCATTAAAGAAATATTGCAACACCCTGCGATGTGAAATGCAATAATAATCCTGCAAAACCTCTCAAATGTTAAACGTGACTAATGCATCGTATTAGGATAACTTTGCAGGCTACTGCAATGTTAAATGCAGTGATGGCCTTGCATTAAAGTCATCTAGCGACCCCCCATGGATGTTATATGCATTAAATTAATTGCAATAATTTTGCAAAACCTCTCAAATGTTAACCCCAAATAAGAAAAAGAAAGAAAAGAAAAAAAGATTAAAGACTGCCTGGTTGTTGGTGGTCCTGCACACGCCCCATGGAATTCCAAACAGAATAAACTGTATATGTATATACATCTCTCCCAAAAGAACCATTGTAAATATGAACAATTCTTCTATATATATAGGCCCCTCTTTTGTAGATAAGGACGCCAGATATTTAAAAAAGTATCATATTTGTTCCTTAAATTATAAGTAATTTTTTCAAGTGGGATACAGTTAGAAATTTCATTATTCCAAAGGTCCATACTTAAATAGGAATCAGATTTCCAAATAACTGCGATAGTTTTTTTGGCTACTGCTAATGCAATTTTTATAAATTCTTTCTGATATTTATTCATTTTAAGTTGTGGTCTTATTCCTTCAACATCACCCAATAACAAAAATCTTGGGTTGTATGGAAGTTGTATTCCGATAATCTGTTCTAAAAAGCTTCTTAAGTTTGTCCAAAAAGGTTGTATTTTTGAACAGGACCAAGTAGAATGAAACAAAGTACCAATTTCTTGATTGCACCGAAAACATTGGTCAGATAAACTTGAGTTTATTCTCTTTAATTTTTGTGGTGTGATATATAATTGATGCAGAAAGTTATATTGTACTAGTCTAAACCGAACATTTATTGTATTTTTCATACTGTCAAGGCATAGTTTTGACCAATTTGTTCCATCAATATTAATATTCAAATCCGTTTCCCATTTTCGCCTTGATATATGAATTCCTTGTTTAGGAGCCTTTTTTGAATTAGATTATATATAATAGAAGTAAAAAAAATGATTTGTCCTTTTTGAATTAGGTTTTCAATTTCCTTAGATTTCGGCAATAACATTGTTTGACCCAATTTATCTTTTAAATAAGCTCTTAATTGAAAGTAACAGAAAAGGGAATTATTTGATATATGATATTTATTTTTCAATTGTTCAAATGACATCAATATACCTTTTTCAAAGCAATCACCTATATATCTAATCCCTTTTTGATGCCACCTATATAGAAGCTGGTTATCCATTGTAAAAGGTATCAATCTATTCTGAATCAAAGTTGTCTTTCCTAATAAAGATTTTTTTGTTTCATCCTCAAAATTTACCTTATTCCATAATCCGATCAAGTGTTTTAATAATGGAGATTCTTTCAGTCCCCGTATCAATTTAGGTTCCCATTTATATATAAAGTCTTCTGGTATATTTTCTCCTATTTTATCTGGTTCTATTCTTATCCATGCCGGGTTTTTTTCTTCAAAAAGAGATGCAATAAACCTCAGTTGGTTTGCTTTATAATAATTCTTAAAGTTCGGAAGTTGTAATCCTCCTGAATCAAACTTCCATGTCAATTTTTCCAACGATATTCTTGACATTTTACCTTTCCAAAGAAATTTCCGCACATATTTATTTAACTCTTGAAAAAACTTCTGTGGTACTTGTATTGGTAATGTTTGGAATAAATATTGTAATTTCGGAAATATATTCATTTTAACGGCATTAACTCTTCCTATTAATGTTATTGGTAATGTCATCCATTTATCAAGGTCCTCTTTTATTTTTCTTAGTAATAATAAATAATTTAATTTATATAAATTCTTCATATCATTATCAATTCTTATACCTCAATACTTTATACCAATTAATGGCCATCTAAATTGGGTTAGTAATCGACATTGAGTGTAATCTCCTTTAGTAAGGGGTAAAATTTCACTTTTATCCCAATTTATTTTATAACCTGATATTCTTCCATATTCTTCTAATCTAAAAGATAGTTTGCGCAACGAATCTAATGGTTTTGTTAAGTGTATCAAAACCTCATCTGCAAATAAATTAATCTTAAATTCTTCCTGATTGACTTTAAAACCCTTAATATCTGGGTCAGTTCTAATTAGTTCAGCTAACGGTTCTATCGCCAGGACAAATAAAGCAGGTGATAATGGGCATCCTTGTCTAGTTGACCTTTTTAATTGAAACGGTGTTGAAATTTGGCCATTTGTCGTTACCTTAGCTTTGGGATTCACATTTAGAGTTTTAATCCAGTTTATAAAAGTTGTTCCTAACCCATATTTTTCCAATACTTTATATAAAAAATCCCACTCTAACCTATCAAATGCTTTTTCTGCATTCAGAGCTACTGCTACACTTATTTCATTCCTCTTTTGTGCCAAATGCATTATACTAAGTAACCTAGTTACATTATCTGCAGAATGTCTATTTTTAATAAATCCAGTTTGATCCATATGTACTAATTTTGGTAAATACTTAGACAATCTATTAGATAAAATTTTTGCTACTATTTTATAATCTGTATTCAGCAAAGATATAGGTCTATATGATGTTGGTTTTAAAGGATCCCTATCTTTTTTTGGTATTACTGTTAAAATCGCTGTCGTAAAAGACTCTGGGAGGTTATGTGTTCTTTCCGCCTGCTGTATCACCTCCATAAAAGGAGGGATTAATAATTATTTAAATTTTTTATAAAATTCTGGCGGGAACCCATCTTCTCCTGGGGATTTATTACTCTGTAGTGATATTAACACTTCTTTGACCTCTTTTAATGAAAAAGGCATATCTAATCCCATCTGTTCTTCTAAATTTAATTTAGGAAGGTTTATTTGTGCTAAAAAAATCTATCTCATTAGTATCTTTTTGTGATTCTGACGTATAATTCAGAATTAAAAAAAAAAAAGGTTTCATTAATTTCTAAAGGTTTATAAGTAATTTTATTTGTATTTATTCTAATAGCGTTAATCGTTCTCGAAGACTGTTCGGCTTTCAACTGCCAAGCAAGGACCTTATGTGATCTCTCTCCTAACTCATAGTACTTTGTTTAGTTCTCATAATTGCTTTTTCTGTTCGGTATGTCTGTAATGTATTATATTGTAACTTCTTATTGTAACTTATTATATTGTAACTTCTTATTGATAAGTTGTCTTCGTTTCTCTTCCGTTACATACCTTTGAGATTCTTTTTCTAATTTTGTAATTTCTTTCTCCAATTGCTCTACTTCGGCCATATATTCTTTCTTAATTTTGGAAGTATAACTTATTATCTGTCCTCTCAAATATGCTTTCATTGCATCCCATATAACAAATTTATCATCAACTGAGTTGGAATTTGTATCTAAATAAAATTGAATATGTCTTCTCATAAACTCACAAAAATCTTCTCGATTTAATAATGTTGAATTAAATCTCCATCTATAAGTAATTTCCTCTTTATCCATCATTACCATCGACATTGTTAAAGGGGAGTGATCTGATAATGTTCTTGCTTTATATTCAACATTTTTCACTCTGTCCTGTATGTTTGTTGATAATAAAAAGAGATCAATCCTCGAATAAGTTTTATGTCTATATGAGTAAAAAGAATAATCTCTTTCTCTTGGGTTAAGTCTTCTCCATATATCGGTTAGATTTAAATCTTTCATCAATGACAAAGTTAATTTTGCTATTTTCGTTTTTGTAACTGTCCTAACTGATCTATCTAAAACTGGGTCTAAGCAAAAATTAAAGTCTCCACCTGTTAGTATTTTATCTTGGGCATCGGCCAGATTCAAAAAAGTTTCTTGTATAAATTTTATATCATTTTCATTTGGTGCATAAATATTCATCAAGGTCCATAATTCCGAAAAGAGTTGGCAATGTATAATCACATATCTTCCCGCAGGATCAATAATTGTATTTTGTATTTTGATTGGTAATGTTTTATTAATCAAAATTGCAACTCCCCTCGCTTTTGAATTGAATGAAGCTGCAGTAACCGTTCCCACCCAGTCCCTTTTTAATTTCTGATGTTCCATTTCTGTTAAATGAATTTCCTGCAAAAAAGCTATATCTATCTTCATTTTTTTAATATGTGTTAAAATTCTTTTTCTTTTTACCGGCCCATTTAACCCATTAACATTAAAACTCAAAAGTTCAGTAATTTAACCATTATTCTTAACAAAATTACTCCTATCTATAACATTACTTAACACCTCGTTTCTCATGGTTCTTTGGGGAGTTTCCTTAAAATTCACCATGTTGCTGTACATCCCCCCCCTCCCCCAACATCCAGGCTAAAAGATGAAAAAGAAAAATAAATAGTTCAAGAAACCCGAAATAACCCCCTACTAATGCTGTTTATAAAAAAGAAAACAGCATTACCTCCCTCCATTTTACGGGTCATGGCACACGCCATGAATACACACATGAATCCCGCAGTCATTAATTGGTGGTTCTCCACCCCCCCCCCCGAACTAGCATAACCTTTTCTCCCAATCATTATTCATTCAATCTTTACATTTCATATCCTTTATCATCTCTCCGTTCATATCCGTTTCAATCCATGTCTCATTGTCGTTCTTCTTGTATCTGGTGAGCCTTTGGAAGTTTTAAAGCAAATTCCTCAGCTTCCTGCTAATCAGTAAAAAAATTGTTTCCTTCTCTTTCTATAAAAATATTCAGTGTTGCAGGGTATCGCAGGTAAAATCGATAACCTTTTTGCCACAGGGCTTTTTTCGCAGGGTTGAATTCCTTCCTTCTCTTCAAAAGCTCATAACTTATATCAGGATAGAAAAAAAGGTTATTCTCTCCACTTTTCGGAGGAGTAGAATTCTTTATGCATTGTGCAGCCGCCTTCAAAATTTTTCTTTATCTTGATATCTCAATAATTTTCTCAGAATTGATCTCGGATACTGACCCTGTTTTGGACTTGGTCTTAATGCCCTATGTGCCCTTTCAATTTCAATTTCGATTTCACTTTTTTCCATTCCCAAAATATTCGGAATCCATTTTTGAAAGAATTCTATTGAATCTTCTCCCTCTGCGCCTTCTTCAAGACCAACAATCTTTATATTGTTTCGTCTACTAGTATTCTCCAACAAGTCCAGTTTTTCAAATATCTGTTTCCTTTCTGTTATCCAAGCAGTTACGTTGTCTTCGATCTTATTCACTCTTTCAGTAGTATCTTCAGTCTTAACTTCCAATTTTTAAACTTTTTTATCCAATTTATCCATTTTTTTTAAACTTCTGTTGGTGGCGATGGTATTATTTTTTAATTGTTCACATACTTCTTGTAAGATCTCTTCCATACTTCCCCTATATTTTTTACTTTCAATTTTACCTTTAGGTCTATCAAATAGGCAAGGTTCATCTTCTGATGAATCTTCTTGATCGTCTGTATGTTCTTGGTCCTGGTCCTGGTCGATGTCACTATCTGTGGCAGAGGCATCCTGGGATTGTAGTTTCTTTAACTTCCCTTGTGACATTTCGCGCATGCACGGTTCCCCTTGTTCGCACATGCGCGGTTCCCCGTATTCACGCGAGGCATGCTTCTTCCTCCCGGGTGCCACCGCTCCTGCTTGCCATTCTTCGGGATCAGTCCTCTCAACTTGAGCACCAGGATTCTCCATCGCAACAGGGCCTCCTTCCCTCTTCTCACCCGATCTCTTTAAACCAATATGTTTCTTCAGTTTTTGTTTAGGAGACATGTTTCAATAATCCCCCGATCTTTATAGAGAATTATAGACTTTCTAAGAAACCTTTGTTCAATTTTTTTTTAACTTACTCGGTACTTTTCTAAGTTTTGTTCGGAGGAGCTGGAAGACCACAACCTGTGCCTACGTCATCACGTGCCGTCCCCGAACATTCTTTGCATCCATTTATCTTAATCAGACCGTGCCACATTCTCCGTGTGACCCAGAGGTTGTACTTGGACTTAAGTTTCTCCCGGTATTGTCTCTTGGCACCCTTGATGGCTTTGCGGAGACCACAGACTCTTCACACCACGGGACCCACAATCAAGTTAGGATACTCTCGACCTAGTGTTATCGTCCGGATTCACAATCTACAACATTGAAACTACTGAGGCCTGTCTATCGGACCACAGCGCTATCATTTTTGACGCATCTCTGCCTTTATCTCCCGCAAAATCTCATCTCCCTGTTCGCTGCTCCCGCGACATAAATTCATTGCCTGCCAGTAAATTCTCCGAGGCTCTCACAGCTGCCCCCAACTTCTGCACTATTGAGGCTTCTCCCCCCCCCCATCTCAGCACTGAGGATCTCACCTCTTTATTTAATATCACTTGCTCTTCCATCCTGGATTCTATCGCTCCCCTTAAAATGAAAAAGCCTAAGCCCAAAGGTCGGCCTTGGCTCAATGACACCACCAAAGCCCTAAGAAGGGAGTGCAGAAAATCAGAACGGAGGTGGAAATGTGACAAGCTTCAAATTTCCTTCGAAATTCTGAGAAACAATCTTCTCAAATACCAGGAAGCAGTAAAGTCTGCTAGAGCACAATACTTCTCCGACCTTATTTCCAAAAACTCTCATAACTCCAAGGTCCTATTTAGCACAATTACCTCTGTCATATGTCCCGCCCCCAGTACCAGCTTAGTTAGGTCCCCTGCTAAGTGCGAAGAATTCGCTAAATTTTTCACCAGCAAAGTTGAGAACATTAGAATGAACATTTCCCCTCCCACCCGTGACCTAGCTGTCTCACTAGTCTGTTCATCTAAATTGGACTGCTTCCAACCCGTCACTCTATCCTCCCTTGCAAAGCTTGTCTCCGCTATGAAACCTGCAACCTGCCCCCTTGATCCTGCCCCCACTGCCCTTCTGAAGGATGTCATTGCAATAGTCGCTCTATTATCAACAGTTCTCTGGCCACTGGCACTGTTCCAACCAGTTTCAAGCAGGCGGTGGTCCAGCCCCTACTGAAAAAACCTAACCTAGACCCCACCTTGCCTAGTAACTACAGACCCATTTCCAAACTGCCATTCCTGTCAAAAGTCCTTGAAAAGGCAATTCTAAACCAATTAGTGCCATACCTACACCAAAACACCATCCTGGAAAGTTTCCAGTCAGGTTTCAGAGCCCACCACAGCACAGAGTCTGCCTTGTTGAAGGTACACAAAGACCTGCTTCTCCCCATCGACACCGGCGACTGTGCAATCCTGCTCCGTCTCGACCTCAGCGCAGCGTTCGATACAGTGGACCACACCATCCTTATTGACCGTCTCCGGTACGCGGTTGGCATTGATGGCACTGCCGTGAGCTGGTTCGCTTCCTACCTCAAAGTTAGGAGTTTCGCCATCAACATAGGCAGTTATTCCTCTGCTCCAGCTAGCCCCTCCTGCGGAGTTCCACAAGGCTCCATCCTAGGCCCCATTCTCTTCTCTCTATACATGCTCCCCCTTGGCCAAATCATTCAAAGGCACGGCATTTCTTTCCACTGCTATGCCGATGACACTCAGCTTTACCTCCCCCTGAAGCCCTACAACCAGTCAAATTTAAACAGCCTCTTACACTGCCTTGAGGACATAAAATGTTGGATGGCACAGAACTTCCTCTAATTAAACGAGAGCAAGCCTGAGGTCATCCTATTAGGCCCCCCGACTCCATCAAATCGATAACAGGCAGTCTTGGAAGCCTATCCTGCCTAGTCAAACCGCATGTCAAAAACCTCGGCGTGTTATTTGACTCTGCATTAAAATTTGACAAGCAAGTCAACGCTGTGGTAAAAGCCAGCTTCTTCCAACTTCGTACCATAGCTAAAATCAAACCTTTCCTCCAATTCGACGGCACTGAAAAAACCATTCACGCTCTCATTTCCTCCCGCCTAGACTACTGCAACTCCCTATACACTGGGATCAGCCAATCTTCCCTGTCCCGCCTGCAACTGGTCCAAAACGCCGCAGCGAGACTCGTGACGAGTACCCGTAAAAGGGACCACATCACGCCGATTCTGGCCTCTCTCCACTGGATCCCTGTACGGTACAGGATCAACTTCAAGCTCCTCCTATTCACATATAAAGCCCTAAATGGACATTCCCCCCCACTACATCAAAAATCTTCTAACCCACCTCTCTAACTCCAGGTCCCTCAGGTCGGCCGACTTGGGGCTACTCACTATCCCGCGGTCTAGGCTTAAGCTCAGGGTTTAACACGCTTTTGCGGTTGCAGCTCCTAGACTGCGGAACAGCATCCCTCTCCCCATCAGAACTGCCCCCTCCATCGACTCCTTTAAATCCAGGCTCAAAACCTATTTCTACTCCCTAGCGTTTGAGGCCCATTGAGGAGGCGCTGTGAACTGTTTTGTATGTGCTGATATGTTTGTGTGCTACTGTATGTTTCATTTTTTCCTTAGTACCTTAACAGATGTACAGCACTTTGGTCAACGTGGGTTGTTTTTAAATGTGCTATACAAATAAAATTGACTTGACTTGACTATATGCAAGCCCTCTTGAAATAAATGCTATTAAATAAGAGGAATATATCGGGTAGATGCACAGAGTCCCTTGCCCAGAGTAGGGGAAATGAGAACCAGAGGACATAGGTTTAAGGTGAGGGGGGAAAGATTTAGAAGGAACCCGAGGGGCAACTTTTCCACACAGCGGGTGGTGGGTGTATGGAACGAGCTGCCGGAGAAGGAAGTTGAGGCAGGGACTATCACACAGTTTAAGAGACACTTGGACAGGTACATGGATATGACAGGTTTGGAGGGATATGGGCCAAACGCGGGCACGTGGGAATAGTGTAAATAGGGCATGTTGGTCGGTGTGGGCAAGTTGGGGCGAAGGTAGGGCCTGTTTCCACGCTGCATCACTCTGTGACTCTAAATACTAACTCCGTGCAGTAGTCTGATTGTGGAGAGAAAGAAACTGTTCCTGATAAACTCCGGAACTCCCCGTAAAGTGGGAACACAAGTAGACAGAGCGGTGAAGAAGGCGTGTGGTCCGCTTGCCTTCATCTGCCGCGGAATCGAGTTCAAGAGCCAGGACGTCAAGATGCATCTCTCCAGGACTTTGGTCAGGCTGCATTTGGAGTATTGCACGTAGTTCTGTTCGTCCCACACTACAGGAAGGATGTGGGGGCTTTGGAGAGGACGAGAGGGGAGTCACAGAGACAGGGAGAGGGAGTTTAGGGGCCGGAGGGGAGGGGTTCACAGAGACAGGAGGGGGTGTAGGGGCGGGAGGGGAGGGTGTCACAGAGACGAGGAGAGTGTGGGGTGTAAGGGCAGGAGGGAGGGGGTCATAGAGAGGGGGTGTAGGGGCAGGAGGGATGGGGTCATAGAGAGGGGGTGTAGGGACCGGAGGGGAGGGGGTCACAGAGATTGGTGTAGGAAACACTCTCTCCAGTCCCCAGGGAAGAGGCACAGGGACAGCTGTTACATCCCATGGCGGCTAACCGTTCTAACCGCACTTCCCAAGAATGGCGTTGGAGAGAGAAGTGGGGGCGAGCAGGAGGAGAGTTGGGGGAAAGAGAGAGAGAGACAGATAGGGAGAGATAGCTGAGAAGACGAAAGGGGAAGAGATGGAGGGGCAGTGAATTATCAAAGGGAGATTGGGAAGATGAAGAGGGAGGGGTGTTCAGAGCGAGTGGGTTGGCAAAAGGGAGAGAGGGAAGGGTGAGATAGATAGAGAGAAACTGAGGGAGAGATGCAGTGAGAGTGAGAGGGGAGGGAGGGGTAAGGGGTGAAAGGTTAACAGAGACAGAGGCGCAGAGAGAGAGAACAGGGAGGGTAGGAGAGAGAGTCACAGTTCAAAGAGAGGAGAGCAGTAAGGATGGAGGGAGAGAGAAAGGGAGGAGGGAGATGTGCCACATCATTCGCTGTATTATTTGGGTTTCGAACAATTCTGAAGCCACAATGTTTCTGTTTTCTGAGTGTGGTGAGTCTTTGGGTCGTTCCTCCTCAGACGTGACGAAGGCAGAGAATGTTATTGTCCCGGCGCAAAATCAGACCCACTGCAGGCAAGCAAGGTGTGAATGGTTACCGGCCTCGCCGGGAGTGTGGGGTTGAGGTTGCAGTCAGTTAAGCCGCGATCATATTGAGCGGTGAACCAGAGTGGAGGGGCCATTTTAGTGCGAGGTGGTCTGTTGACCTTACTCCTCAACCTGAGAAACATGTTCGCCCACTCCACCATCAAACTGGGCACCAGAAGCCCTGAGAGGGTCCCTGGAATTTGGGATTGCCTTAGTGAGTGAAGCGGATTGAAGGAAATCAGACAAACAACATGAGGCGGAGAGTTGGACCTGATGGAGTTTGAAACAATATCCCCTTTGCTGGAGCAATGCCGCTCCCAATTTCCATCCCTCAGTATCGCCACGATTCCCAGTCTTTGGAGTTTCTCAATCAATTCCCTGAATAAATCACGACCTGTCTCAGCAGGGATTTCACTTGTCTGATGTCATCTGTTTGCGAATCATTTCAAAATCTCTATTTTTAAACTCTGCTAAAACTTTACGGTCCCGGTGGTACGGAAAATGGTATAAAATCTCCAGGAATGTTCTGCCCCGGCATTTCATTCCGAGAGATTACCGGTAGCTGACGGGGACACGTCGCTGGGCAGAGAAAATGGGGGAATTGTGGGACAGATATGCCAGTGTAGAGAAAATCTTGTACGTGATCATTGCTGCCGTTGGAGTCCCTGGTAAGTGAGCAGAACAATTCAAGATTTATAACTCCGTCTGTTAACCAGTGTTGACCTGATTCTGATCGTGTTACAAGATTCCCAACTAATGATCGTTGTACAAGATTATGTGGAGTGTATCAATCCTCTCAGTGAAATATTTTTGAATTAACGCTGTGATTTTTCTCATTTTCAGACAGCCTAAACTAACCCCCTTTTTTTCCCACTGCCGGGACCCACTAGAATGTTGTTCTTGCCTTCAGTGGGACCTTGCCCAGAGTTGTCCCAGTGCTCGGGACAGGCAGCTCTCCGGGACGGTGTGACTGGGAAGGGTTTACATTGTGAAGTTCACTGTGTCTGAGTTATTGATCAGAGTGAACACCCGCTCCTGTGGACACGTCTCACTGTGGATTTTGTCACAGTCGGATTCCACCGCCTGTTGGTCAATAATTGGATCGATCACCTGAACCGGTGGCCGCGGATCTACCGGCGTGTGTTGTTACCGAACTGAACTCACTGTGGAATGAATCCATTAACGGAGCCACTCTGCTGCCGGATCCTAAGTTGTCCCTGCCTTCCCTCTGGAACCCTCCTCGTCCCCATCAGATGCCGAGTTCCCAGAGCCCTGGTTAAACGCGGCCGGTCACGGTTAAGTCTGTGAAACCGGCCCCATCAGAGACTGTGAGCGGGGTTAACTGTAGACAGGACCATTCCGCCTATTGTAGCGGGCGGCTGCTCGTTCCCTCCCCTCCCTTTACCCCGCCCGTCGCCTTATCCCCTCTCCCCTGAAGCAGGCAGGTCGGGCACAGTCGGAGCCGGGTCTGACATTGTTAAACCTGCAGCCGCGCACCGACTCCAACACTCCTGATCTCCAGCTGAAAGTGGAGCCGGTGTTCAGCCCCGGAGACCGTGTTCAGTAATGCCCAGTGTCCGCTCCC
>NW_027602547.1:5000-33335 GCF_053455715.1 Rhinoraja longicauda | reverse complement strand
GGGAGAGAGAGAGGGAGGGGAGAGAGAGGGAGGGGAGAGAGAGGGGGGGGGGAGAGAGGGGGGAGAGAGAGAGGGAGGGGAGAGAGGGGGGAGAGAGAGAGGGGGAGAGAGAGAGGGGGAGAGAGGGAGGGGAGAGAGGGGGGAGAGAGAGAGGGAGGGGAGAGAGAGGGAGGGGAGAGAGAGGGGGGAGAGAGGGGGAGAGAGAGGGGGGGAGAGAGAGAGGGAGGGGAGAGAGAGGGAGGGGAGAGAGGGAGGGGAGAGAGAGGGGGGGAGAGAGAGGGGGGAGAGAGAGAGGGGGGGAGAGAGAGGGGGAGAGAGAGGGAGGGGGAGAGAGGGAGGGGAGAGAGGGGGGAGAGAGAGAGGGAGGGGAGAGAGAGGGAGGGGAGAGAGAGGGGGGGGGGAGAGAGGGGGGAGAGAGAGAGGGAGGGGAGAGAGGGGGGAGAGAGAGAGGGGGAGAGAGAGAGGGGGAGAGAGGGAGGGGAGAGAGGGGGGAGAGAGAGAGGGAGGGGAGAGAGAGGGAGGGGAGAGAGAGGGGGGAGAGAGGGGGAGAGAGAGGGGGGGAGAGAGAGAGGGAGGGGAGAGAGAGGGAGGGGAGAGAGGGAGGGGAGAGAGAGGGGGGGAGAGAGAGGGGGGAGAGAGAGAGGGGGGGAGAGAGAGGGGGAGAGAGAGGGAGAGGGACTCACCCATCTGTTCTCTCTTCGACTGCATCTCAAATTCACTTCTCGACGATCCTGACAATCACAAGATAGCTTTTAGTATCTTAAGTCTTTAGAGACACACACGCACACGCACACGCACACGCACACACTCACGCACACGCTCACACGCTCACGCACACACACACGCACACACACACTGGGGACAATTTACAATTGTTTGTGCGTATGTGTATGTGTGTTTCTGCGTGCGTGTGTGTGTTTGTGCGCGTGTGTGTGTGTTTGTGCGAGTGTGTGTGCGTTTGTTTGTTTGTACGTGTGTTTGTTTGTGCGTGCGTGCGTTTGTTTGTGCGTGCGTGTTTTTGTTTGTGCATGCGTGTGTTTGTGCGTGCGTGTGTTTGTGCGTGCGTGTGTTTGTGCATGCGTGTGTTTGTGCGTGTGTATGTGCGGGTGTGTGTGCGTTTGTTTGTTTGTGCGTGTGTGTTTGTGCGTGCGTGCGTGCGTGTGTTTGTGCGTGCGTGTGTTTGTGCGTGCGTGTGTGTGTGTGTTTGTGCGTGCGTGTTTGTGCGTGCGTGTGTGTTTGTGCGTGCGTGCGTTTGTTTGTGCGTGCGTGTGTGTTTGTGCATGCGTGTGTGTTTGTGCGTGCGTGTGTGTGTTTGTGCGTGCGTGTGTGTTTGTGCGTGCGTGTGTGTTTGTGCGTGTGTGTGTGTGTTTGTGCGTGTGTGTGTGCGTGCGCGTGCGTGTGTTTGTTTATGCGTGCTTTTGTTTGTGTGTGCGTGCGTGCGTGTGTTTGTATGTGCGTGCTTTTGTTTGTGCGTGCGTGCGTTTGTTTGTGCGTGCGTGTGTGTGTTTGTGCGTGCGTGTGTGTGTTTGTGCATGCGTGTGTGTTTGTGCGTGCGTGTGTGTGTTTGTGCGTGCGTATGTTTGTGCGTGCGTGTGTGTTTGTGCGTGCGTGTGTTTGTTCGTGCGTGTGTGTGTGCGTGCGTGTGTTTGTTTGTGCGTGTGTGTGCGTGCGTGCGTGTGTTTGTTTGTGCGTGCGTGCGTCTGTTTGTGCGTGCGTGTGTGTTTGTGCGTGCGTGCGTGCGTGTGTTTTTTTTTTTCGTGCGTGTGTTTGTGCGTGCGTGTGTGTGTGTGTTTGTGCGTGCGTGTTTGTGCGTGCGTGTTTGTGCGTGCGTGTGCGTGTGTGTGTGCGTGCGTGTGTTTGTTTGTGCGTGTGTGTGTGCGTGCGTGCGTGTGTTTGTTTGTGCGTGTGTGTGTTTGTGCGTGCGTGTGTGTTTGTGCATGAGTGTGTGTGTTTGTGTGTGCGTGTGTTTGTTTGTGCGTGTATATGTGCGTGTGTGTGCGTTTGTTTGTTTGTGCTTGTGTTTGTTTGTGCGTGCGTGTGTTTGTTTGTGCGTGCGTGTGTGTTTGTGCGTGTGTGTGTTTGTGCGTGCGTGCGTGTGTGTGTTTGTGCGGGCGTGTGTTTGTTTGTGCGTGTGTGTGTGCGGGCGTGTGTTTGTTTGTGCGTGTGTGTGTGCGTGCGTGCGTGTTTGTTTGTGCGTGCTTTTGTTTGTGCGTGCGTGCGTTTGTTTGTGCGTGCGTGTGTGTGTTTGTGCATGCGTGTGTGTTTGTGCGTGCGTGTGTGTGTTTGTGCGTGCGTGTGTTTGTGCGTGCGTGTGTGTTTGTGCGTGCGTGTGTTTGTTCGTGCGTGTGTGTGTGCGTGCGTGTGTTTGTTTGTGCGTGTGTGTGTGCGTGCGTGCGTGTGTTTGTTTGTGCGTGTGTGTGTTTGTGCGTGCGTGTGTGTTTGTGCGTGCGTGCGTTTGTTTGTGCGTGCGTGCGTGTGTTTGTGCGTGCGTGTGTGTTTGTGCGTGCGTGCGTGCGTGTGTTTGTGCGTGCGTGTGTTTGTGCGTGCGTGTGTGTGTGTGTTTGTGCGTGCGTGTTTGTGCGTGCGTGTGCGTGTGTGTGTGCGTGCGTGTGTTTGTTTGTGCGTGTGTGTGTGCGTGCGTGCGTGTGTTTGTTTGTGCGTGTGTGTGTTTGTGCGTGCGTGTGTGTTTGTGCATGAGTGTGTGTGTTTGTGTGTGCGTGTGTTTGTTTGTGCGTGCGTGTGTGTTTGTGCGTACGTGTGTGTTTGTGCGTGCGTGCGTGTGTGTGTTTGTGCGTGCGTGTGTTTGTTTGTGCGTGTGTATGTGCGTGTGTATGTGCGTGTGTGTATGCGCGTTTGTTTGTTTGTGCGTGTGTTTGTTTGTGCGTGTGTGTTTGTGCGTGCGTGTGTTTGTGCGTGCGTGTGTGTTTGTGCGTGCGTGTTTGTGCGTGTGCGTGCGTGTGTTTGTTTGTGCGTGCGTGTGTTTGTTTGTGCGTGCGTGTGTGTTTGTGCGTGCGTGTGTGTGTTTGTGCGTGCGTGTGTTTGTGCGTGCGTGTGTTTGTTTGTGCGTGCGTGTGTGTGTTTGTGCGTGCGTGTGTGTGTTTGTGCGTGCGTGCGTGTGTTTGTTTGTGCGTGCGTGTGTTTGTGCGTGTTTGTGCGTGCGTGTGTGTGTTTGTGCGTGCGTGTGTGTTTGTGCGTGCGTGTGTGTTTGTGCGTGTGTGTGTGTTTGTGCGTGCGTGTGTTTGTTTGTGCGTGTGTGTTTGTGCGTGTGTGTTTGTGCGTGTGTGTTTGTGCGTGCGTGTGTGTTTGTGCGTGTGTGTTTGTGCGTGTGTGTGTGTTTGTGCGTGCGTGCGTGTGTTTGTGCGTGCGTGCGTGTTTGTGCGTGCGTGTGCGTGTGTTTGTGCGTGCGTGTGTTTGTTCGAGCGTGTGTTTGTTTGTGCGTGCGTGTGTTTGTTTGAGCGTGTGTGTGTGTGCGCGTTTGTTTGTTTGTGCGTGTGTTCGTTGTGCGTGCGTGTGTGTTTGTGCGTGCGTGTGTTTGTTTGAGCGTGTGTATGTGCGTGTGTGTGTGTGCGCGTTTGTTTGTTTGTGCGTGTGTTCGTTGTGCGTGCATGTGTGTTTGTGCGTGCGTGTGTATGTTTGTGCGTGTGTATGTTTGTGCGTGTGTGCGTGCGTGCGTATGTTTGTTTGTGCGTGCGTGTGTGTGTTTGTGCGTGCGTGTGTGTTTGTGCGTACGTGTGTGTGTTTGTGCGTGCGTGTGTTTGTGCGTGCGTGTGTGTTTGTGCGTGCGTGTGTTTGTTTGTGCGTGTGTGTGTGCGTGCGTGTGTTTGTTTGTGCGTGCGTGCGTTTGTTTGTGCGTGCGTGTGTGTGTTTGTGCGTGTGTGTGCGTGCATGCGTGTGTTTGTTTGTGCGTGCGTGTGTTTGTGCGTGCGTGCGTGCGTGTGTTTGTTTGTGCGTGCGTGTGTTTGTGCGTGCGTGCGTTTGTTTGTGCGTGCGTGTGTGTGTTTGTGTGTGCGTGTGTTTGTTTGTGCGTGTATATGTGCGTGTGTGTGCGTTTGTTTGTTTGTGCGTGTGTTTGTTTGTGCGTGCGTGTGTTTGTTTGTGCGTGCGTGTGTGTTTGTGCGTGTATGTTTGTGCGTGCGTGTGTGTTTGTGCGTGCGTGCGTGTGTGTGTTTGTGCGTGCGTGTGTTTGTTTGTGCGTGTGTATGTGCGTGTGTATGTGCGTGTGTGTGTGCGCGTTTGTTTGTTTGTGCGTGTGTTTGTTTGTGCGTGTGTGTTTGTGCGTGCTTTTGTTTTTGCGTGCGTGTGTGTTTGTGCGTGCGTGTTTGTGCGTGTGCGTGCGTGTGTTTGTTTGTGCGTGCGTGTGTTTGTTTGTGCGTGCGTGTGTGTTTGTGCGTGTGTGTGTGTTTGTGCGTGCGTGTGTTTGTTTGTGCGTGCGTGTGTGTGTTTGTGCGTGCGTGTGTGTGTTTGTGCGTGCGTGTGTGTGTTTGTGCGTGCGTGCGTGTGTTTGTTTGTGCGTGCGTGTGTTTGTGCGTGCGTGTGTGTGTTTGTGCGTGCGTGTGTGTTTGTGCGTGCGTGCGTGTGTTTGTGCGTGTGTGTGTGTTTGTGCGTACGTGTGTGTTTGTGTTTGTGCGTGCGTGTTTGTGCGTGCGTGTGCGTGTGTGTGTGCGTGCGTGTGTTTGTTTGTGCGTGTGTGTGTGCGTGCGTGCGTGTGTTTGTTTGTGCGTGTGTGTGTTTGTGCGTGCGTGTGTGTTTGTGCATGAGTGTGTGTGTTTGTGTGTGCGTGTGTTTGTTTGTGCGTGTATATGTGCGTGTGTGTTCGTTTGTTTGTTTGTGCTTGTGTTTGTTTGTGCGTGCGTGTGTGTTTGTGCGTGTGTGTGTTTGTGCGTACGTGTGTGTTTGTGCGTGCGTGCGTGTGTGTGTTTGTGCGTGCGTGTGTTTGTTTGTGCGTGTGTATGTGCGTGTGTATGTGCGTGTGTGTGTGCGCGTTTGTTTGTTTGTGCGTGTGTTTGTTTGTGCGTGTGTGTTTGTGCGTGCGTGTGTTTGTTTGTGCGTGTGTGTGTGCGTGCGTGCGTGTGTTTGTTTGTGCGTGTGTGTGTTTGTGCGTGCGTGTGTGTTTGTGCATGAGTGTGTGTGTTTGTGTGTGCGTGTGTTTGTTTGTGCGTGTATATGTGCGTGTGTGTGCGTTTGTTTGTTTGTGCTTGTGTTTGTTTGTACGTGCGTGTGTTTGTTTGTGCGTGCGTGTGTTTGTTTGTGCGTGCGTGTGTGTTTGTGCGTGTGTGTGTTTGTGCGTACGTGTGTGTTTGTGCGTGCGTGCGTGTGTGTGTTTGTGCGTGCGTGTGTTTGTTTGTGCGTGTGTATGTGCGTGTGTATGTGCGTGTGTGTATGCGCGTTTGTTTGTTTGTGCGTGCGTGTGTGTGTTTGTGCGTGTGTGTGTGCGTGCGTGCGTGCGTGCGTGTGTTTCTTTGTGCGTGCGTGCGTTTGTTTGTGCGTGCGTGTGTGTGTTTGTGCGTGCGTGTGTGTTTGTGCGTGCGTGTGTGTGTTTGTGCGTGTGTGTGTGTGTTTGTGCGTGTGTGTGTGCGTGCGTGCGTGTTTGTTTGTGCGTGCGTGTTTTTGTGCGTGCGTGCGTTTATTTGTGCGTGCGTGTGTGTGTTTGTGCGTGCGTGTGTGTTTGTGCGTGCGTGTGTGTTTGTGCGTGCGTGTGTTTGTGCGTGCGTGTGTTTGTGCGTGCGTGTGTGTTTGTGCGTGCGTGTGTTTGTTTGTGCGTGTGTGTTTGCGTGCGTGCGTGTGTTTGTTTGTGCGTGCGTGTGTTTGTGCGTGCGTGCGTTTGTTTGTGCGTGCGTGTGTGTGTTTGTGCATGCGTGTGTGTTTGTGCGAGCGTGTGTGTGTTTGTGCATGCGTGTGTGTTTGTGCGTGTGTGTGTGTGTTTGTGCGTGTGTGTGTGTGTTTGTGCGTGTGTGTGTGCGTGCGTGCGTGTGTTTGTTTGTGCGTGCGTGTGTTTGTGCGTGCGTGTTTGTGCGTGCGTGCGTTTGTTTGTGCGTGCGTGTGTGTGTTTGTGCGTGCGTGTGTGTTTGTGCATGCGTGTGTGTGTTTGTGCGTGTGTGTGTGTGTTTGTGCGTGTGTGTGTGTGTTTGTGCGTGTGTGTGTGCGTGCGTGCGTGTGTTTGTTTGTGCGTGCGTGTGTTTGTGCGTGCGTGCGTTTGTGCGTGCGTGTGTGTGTTTGTGCGTGCGTGTGTGTTTGTGCATGCGTGTGTGTGTGTTTGTGTGTGCGTGTGTTTGTTTGTGCGTGTATATGTGCGTGTGTGTGCGTTTGTTTGTTTGTGCGTGTGTTTGTTTGTGCGTGCGTGTGTTTGTTTGTGCGTGCGTGTGTGTTTGTGCGTGTGTGTGTTTGTGCGTGCGTGTGTGTTTGTGCGTGCGTGCGTGTGTGTGTTTGTGCGTGCGTGTGTTTGTTTGTGCGTGTGTATGTGCGTGTGTATGTGCGTGTGTGTGTGCGCGTTTGTTTGTTTGTGCGTGTGTTTGTTTGTGCGTGTGTGTTTGTGCGTGCTTTTGTTTTTGCGTGCGTGTGTGTTTGTGCGTGCGTGTTTGTGCGTGTGCGTGCGTGTGTTTGTTTGTGCGTGCGTGTGTGTGTTTGTGCGTGCGTGTGTGTGTTTGTGCGTGCGTGTGTGTGTTTGTGCGTGCGTGTGTTTGTTTGTGCGTGCGTGTGTTTGTGCGTGTTTGTGCGTGCGTGTGTGTGTTTGTGCGTGCGTGTGTGTTTGTGCGTGCGTGTGTGTTTGTGCGTGTGTGTGTGTTTGTGCGTGCGTGTGTTTGTTTGTGCGTGTGTGTTTGTGCGTGTGTGTTTGTGCGTGTGTGTTTGTGCGTGCGTGTGTTTGTGCGTGTTTGTGCGTGCGTGTGTGTGTTTGTGCGTGCGTGTGTGTTTGTGCGTGCGTGTGTGTGTTTGTGCGTGCGTGTGTGTTTGTGCGTGCGTGTGTGTTTGTGCGTGTGTGTGTGTTTGTGCGTGCGTGTGTTTGTTTGTGCGTGTGTGTTTGTGCGTGTGTGTTTGTGCGTGTGTGTTTGTGCGTGCGTGTGTGTTTGTGCGTGTGTGTTTGTGCGTGCGTGTGTGTTTGTGCGTGTGTATGTGTGTGTATGTGCGTGTGTGTGTGCGCGTTTGTTTGTTTGTGCGTGTGTTTGTTTGTGCGTGTGTGTTTGTGCATGCGTGTTTGTGCGTGTGCGTGCGTGTGTTTGTTTGTGCGTGTGTGTGTTTGTTTGTGCGTGCGTGTGTTTGTGCGTGTTTGTGCGTGCGTGTGTGTGTTTGTGCGTGCGTGCGTGTGTTTGTTTGTGCGTGCGTGTGTTTGTGCGTGTTTGTGCGTGCGTGTGTGTGTGCGTGCGTGCGTGTTTGTTTGTGCGTGTGTGTGTTTGTGCGTGCGTGTGTGTTTGTGCGTGCGTGCGTTTGTTTGTGCGTGCGTGCGTGTGTTTGTGCGTGCGTGTGTGTTTGTGCGTGCGTGCGTGCGTGTGTTTGTGCGTGCGTGTGTTTGTGCGTGCGTGTGTGTGTGTGTTTGTGCGTGCGTGTTTGTGCGTGCGTGTGCGTGTGTGTGTGCGTGCGTGTGTTTGTTTGTGCGTGTGTGTGTGCGTGCGTGCGTGTGTTTGTTTGTGCGTGTGTGTGTTTGTGCGTGCGTGTGTGTTTGTGCATGAGTGTGTGTGTTTGTGTGTGCGTGTGTTTGTTTGTGCGTGTATATGTGCGTGTGTGTTCGTTTGTTTGTTTGTGCTTGTGTTTGTTTGTGCGTGCGTGTGTGTTTGTGCGTGTGTGTGTTTGTGCGTACGTGTGTGTTTGTGCGTGCGTGCGTGTGTGTGTTTGTGCGTGCGTGTGTTTGTTTGTGCGTGTGTATGTGCGTGTGTATGTGCGTGTGTGTGTGCGCGTTTGTTTGTTTGTGCGTGTGTTTGTTTGTGCGTGTGTGTTTGTGCGTGCGTGTGTTTGTGCGTGCGTGTGTGTTTGTGCGTGCGTGTTTGTGCGTGTGCGTGCGTGTGTTTGTTTGTGCGTGCGTGTGTTTGTTTGTGCGTGCGTGTGTGTTTGTGCATGCGTGTGTTTGTTTGTGCGTGTGTGTTTGTGCGTGTGTGTTTGTGCGTGTGTGTTTGTGCGTGAGTGTGTGTTTGTGCGTGTGTGTTTGTGCGTGTGTGTGTGTTTGTGCGTGCGTGCGTGTGTTTGTGCGTGCGTGTGTTTGTGCGTGCGTGTGTGTTTGTGCGTGCGTGTGTTTGTTCGAGCGTGTGTTTGTTTGTGCGTGCGTGTGTTTGTTTGTGCGTGCGTGTGTGTGTTTGTTTGTGCGTGCGTGTGTTTGTGCGTGCGTGCGTGTGTTTGTTTGTTTGTGCGTGTGTTTGTTTGTGCGTGCGTGTGTGTTTGTGCGTGTGTGTGTTTGTGCGTGCGTGTGTGTTTGTGCGTGCGTGCGTGTGTGTGTTTGTGCGTGTGTGTGTTTGTTTGTGCGTGTGTATGTGCGTGTGTATGTGCGTGTGTGTGTGCGCGTTTGTTTGTTTGTGCGTGTGTTTGTTTGTGCGTGTGTGTTTGTGCGTGCGTGTGTTTGTGCGTGCGTGTGTGTTTGTGCGTGCGTGTTTGTGCGTGTGCGTGCGTGTGTTTGTTTGTGCGTGCGTGTGTTTGTTTGTGCGTGCGTGTGTGTTTGTGCGTGCGTGTGTGTGTTTGTGCGTGCGTGTTTGTGCGTGCGTGTGTTTGTTTGTGCGTGCGTGTGTGTGTTTGTGCGACGTGTGTGTGTTTGTGCGTGCGTGCGTTTGTTTGTGCGTGCGTGTGTTTGTGCGTGTGTGTTTGTGCGTGCGTGTGTGTGTTTGTGCGTACGTGTGTGTTTGTGCGTGTGTGTGTGTTTGTGCGTGCGTGTGTTTGTTTGTGCGTGTGTGTTTGTGCGTGTGTGTTTGTGCGTGCGTGTGTGTTTGTGCGTGCGTGTGTGTTTGTGCGTGCGTGTGTTTGTTTGTGCGTGTGTGTTTGTGCGTGTGTGTTTGTGCGTGCGTGTGTGTTTGTGCGTGTGTGTTTGTGCGTGCGTGTGTGTTTGTGCGTGCGTGTGTTTGTTTGTGCGTGTGTGTTTGTGCGTGTGTGTTTGTGCGTGCGTGTGTGTTTGTGCGTGTGTGTTTGTGCGTGTGTGTGTGTTTGTGCGTGCGTGCGTGTGTTTGTGCGTGCGTGTGTTTGTTTGTGCGTGCGTGTGTGTGTTTGTGCGTGCGTGCGTGTGTTTGTTTGTGCGTGCGTGTGTGTGTTTGTGCGTGCGTGTGTTTGTTTGTGCGTGCGTGTGTGTTTGTGCGTGCGTGTGTGTGTTTGTGCGTGCGTGTTTGTGCGTGCGTGTGTTTGTTTGTGCGTGCGTGTGTGTGTTTGTTTGTGCGTGCGTGTGTGTGTTTGTGCGTGCGTGCGTGTGTTTGTTTGTGCGTGTGTGTGTTTGTGCGTGCGTGTGTGTTTGTGCGTGCGTGCGTTTGTTTGTGCGTGCGTGCGTGTGTTTGTGCGTGCGTGTGTGTTTGTGCGTGCGTGCGTGCGTGTGTTTGTGCGTGCGTGTGTTTGTGCGTGCGTTTGTGTGTGTTTGTGCGCGTGTGTGTGTGTTTGTGCGAGTGTGTGTGCGTTTGTTTGTTTGTACGTGTGTTTGTTTGTGCGTGCGTGCGTTTGTTTGTGCGTGCGTGTTTTTGTTTGTGCATGCGTGTGTTTGTGCGTGCGTGTGTTTGTGCGTGCGTGTGTTTGTGCATGCGTGTGTTTGTGCGTGTGTATGTGCGGGTGTGTGTGCGTTTGTTTGTTTGTGCGTGTGTGTTTGTGCGTGCGTGCGTGCGTGTGTTTGTGCGTGCGTGTGTTTGTGCGTGCGTGTGTGTGTGTGTTTGTGCGTGCGTGTTTGTGCGTGCGTGTGTGTTTGTGCGTGCGTGCGTTTGTTTGTGCGTGCGTGTGTGTTTGTGCATGCGTGTGTGTTTGTGCGTGCGTGTGTGTGTTTGTGCGTGCGTGTGTGTTTGTGCGTGCGTGTGTGTTTGTGCGTGTGTGTGTGTGTTTGTGCGTGTGTGTGTGCGTGCGCGTGCGTGTGTTTGTTTATGCGTGCTTTTGTTTGTGTGTGCGTGCGTGCGTGTGTTTGTATGTGCGTGCTTTTGTTTGTGCGTGCGTGCGTTTGTTTGTGCGTGCGTGTGTGTGTTTGTGCGTGCGTGTGTGTGTTTGTGCATGCGTGTGTGTTTGTGCGTGCGTGTGTGTGTTTGTGCGTGCGTATGTTTGTGCGTGCGTGTGTGTTTGTGCGTGCGTGTGTTTGTTCGTGCGTGTGTGTGTGCGTGCGTGTGTTTGTTTGTGCGTGTGTGTGCGTGCGTGCGTGTGTTTGTTTGTGCGTGCGTGCGTCTGTTTGTGCGTGCGTGTGTGTTTGTGCGTGCGTGCGTGCGTGTGTTTTTTTTTTTCGTGCGTGTGTTTGTGCGTGCGTGTGTGTGTGTGTTTGTGCGTGCGTGTTTGTGCGTGCGTGTTTGTGCGTGCGTGTGCGTGTGTGTGTGCGTGCGTGTGTTTGTTTGTGCGTGTGTGTGTGCGTGCGTGCGTGTGTTTGTTTGTGCGTGTGTGTGTTTGTGCGTGCGTGTGTGTTTGTGCATGAGTGTGTGTGTTTGTGTGTGCGTGTGTTTGTTTGTGCGTGTATATGTGCGTGTGTGTGCGTTTGTTTGTTTGTGCTTGTGTTTGTTTGTGCGTGCGTGTGTTTGTTTGTGCGTGCGTGTGTGTTTGTGCGTGTGTGTGTTTGTGCGTGCGTGCGTGTGTGTGTTTGTGCGGGCGTGTGTTTGTTTGTGCGTGTGTGTGTGCGGGCGTGTGTTTGTTTGTGCGTGTGTGTGTGCGTGCGTGCGTGTTTGTTTGTGCGTGCTTTTGTTTGTGCGTGCGTGCGTTTGTTTGTGCGTGCGTGTGTGTGTTTGTGCATGCGTGTGTGTTTGTGCGTGCGTGTGTGTGTTTGTGCGTGCGTGTGTTTGTGCGTGCGTGTGTGTTTGTGCGTGCGTGTGTTTGTTCGTGCGTGTGTGTGTGCGTGCGTGTGTTTGTTTGTGCGTGTGTGTGTGCGTGCGTGCGTGTGTTTGTTTGTGCGTGTGTGTGTTTGTGCGTGCGTGTGTGTTTGTGCGTGCGTGCGTTTGTTTGTGCGTGCGTGCGTGTGTTTGTGCGTGCGTGTGTGTTTGTGCGTGCGTGCGTGCGTGTGTTTGTGCGTGCGTGTGTTTGTGCGTGCGTGTGTGTGTGTGTTTGTGCGTGCGTGTTTGTGCGTGCGTGTGCGTGTGTGTGTGCGTGCGTGTGTTTGTTTGTGCGTGTGTGTGTGCGTGCGTGCGTGTGTTTGTTTGTGCGTGTGTGTGTTTGTGCGTGCGTGTGTGTTTGTGCATGAGTGTGTGTGTTTGTGTGTGCGTGTGTTTGTTTGTGCGTGCGTGTGTGTTTGTGCGTACGTGTGTGTTTGTGCGTGCGTGCGTGTGTGTGTTTGTGCGTGCGTGTGTTTGTTTGTGCGTGTGTATGTGCGTGTGTATGTGCGTGTGTGTATGCGCGTTTGTTTGTTTGTGCGTGTGTTTGTTTGTGCGTGTGTGTTTGTGCGTGCGTGTGTTTGTGCGTGCGTGTGTGTTTGTGCGTGCGTGTTTGTGCGTGTGCGTGCGTGTGTTTGTTTGTGCGTGCGTGTGTTTGTTTGTGCGTGCGTGTGTGTTTGTGCGTGCGTGTGTGTGTTTGTGCGTGCGTGTGTTTGTGCGTGCGTGTGTTTGTTTGTGCGTGCGTGTGTGTGTTTGTGCGTGCGTGTGTGTGTTTGTGCGTGCGTGCGTGTGTTTGTTTGTGCGTGCGTGTGTTTGTGCGTGTTTGTGCGTGCGTGTGTGTGTTTGTGCGTGCGTGTGTGTTTGTGCGTGCGTGTGTGTTTGTGCGTGTGTGTGTGTTTGTGCGTGCGTGTGTTTGTTTGTGCGTGTGTGTTTGTGCGTGTGTGTTTGTGCGTGTGTGTTTGTGCGTGCGTGTGTGTTTGTGCGTGTGTGTTTGTGCGTGTGTGTGTGTTTGTGCGTGCGTGCGTGTGTTTGTGCGTGCGTGCGTGTTTGTGCGTGCGTGTGCGTGTGTTTGTGCGTGCGTGTGTTTGTTCGAGCGTGTGTTTGTTTGTGCGTGCGTGTGTTTGTTTGAGCGTGTGTGTGTGTGCGCGTTTGTTTGTTTGTGCGTGTGTTCGTTGTGCGTGCGTGTGTGTTTGTGCGTGCGTGTGTTTGTTTGAGCGTGTGTATGTGCGTGTGTGTGTGTGCGCGTTTGTTTGTTTGTGCGTGTGTTCGTTGTGCGTGCATGTGTGTTTGTGCGTGCGTGTGTATGTTTGTGCGTGTGTATGTTTGTGCGTGTGTGCGTGCGTGCGTATGTTTGTTTGTGCGTGCGTGTGTGTGTTTGTGCGTGCGTGTGTGTTTGTGCGTACGTGTGTGTGTTTGTGCGTGCGTGTGTTTGTGCGTGCGTGTGTGTTTGTGCGTGCGTGTGTTTGTTTGTGCGTGTGTGTGTGCGTGCGTGTGTTTGTTTGTGCGTGCGTGCGTTTGTTTGTGCGTGCGTGTGTGTGTTTGTGCGTGTGTGTGCGTGCATGCGTGTGTTTGTTTGTGCGTGCGTGTGTTTGTGCGTGCGTGCGTGCGTGTGTTTGTTTGTGCGTGCGTGTGTTTGTGCGTGCGTGCGTTTGTTTGTGCGTGTGTGTGTTTGTGTGTGCGTGTGTTTGTTTGTGCGTGTATATGTGCGTGTGTGTGCGTTTGTTTGTTTGTGCGTGTGTTTGTTTGTGCGTGCGTGTGTTTGTTTGTGCGTGCGTGTGTGTTTGTGCGTGTATGTTTGTGCGTGCGTGTGTGTTTGTGCGTGCGTGCGTGTGTGTGTTTGTGCGTGCGTGTGTTTGTTTGTGCGTGTGTATGTGCGTGTGTATGTGCGTGTGTGTGTGCGCGTTTGTTTGTTTGTGCGTGTGTTTGTTTGTGCGTGTGTGTTTGTGCGTGCTTTTGTTTTTGCGTGCGTGTGTGTTTGTGCGTGCGTGTTTGTGCGTGTGCGTGCGTGTGTTTGTTTGTGCGTGCGTGTGTTTGTTTGTGCGTGCGTGTGTGTTTGTGCGTGTGTGTGTGTTTGTGCGTGCGTGTGTTTGTTTGTGCGTGCGTGTGTGTGTTTGTGCGTGCGTGTGTGTGTTTGTGCGTGCGTGTGTGTGTTTGTGCGTGCGTGCGTGTGTTTGTTTGTGCGTGCGTGTGTTTGTGCGTGCGTGTGTGTGTTTGTGCGTGCGTGTGTGTTTGTGCGTGCGTGCGTGTGTTTGTGCGTGTGTGTGTGTTTGTGCGTACGTGTGTGTTTGTGTTTGTGCGTGCGTGTTTGTGCGTGCGTGTGCGTGTGTGTGTGCGTGCGTGTGTTTGTTTGTGCGTGTGTGTGTGCGTGCGTGCGTGTGTTTGTTTGTGCGTGTGTGTGTTTGTGCGTGCGTGTGTGTTTGTGCATGAGTGTGTGTGTTTGTGTGTGCGTGTGTTTGTTTGTGCGTGTATATGTGCGTGTGTGTTCGTTTGTTTGTTTGTGCTTGTGTTTGTTTGTGCGTGCGTGTGTGTTTGTGCGTGTGTGTGTTTGTGCGTACGTGTGTGTTTGTGCGTGCGTGCGTGTGTGTGTTTGTGCGTGCGTGTGTTTGTTTGTGCGTGTGTATGTGCGTGTGTATGTGCGTGTGTGTGTGCGCGTTTGTTTGTTTGTGCGTGTGTTTGTTTGTGCGTGTGTGTTTGTGCGTGCGTGTGTTTGTTTGTGCGTGTGTGTGTGCGTGCGTGCGTGTGTTTGTTTGTGCGTGTGTGTGTTTGTGCGTGCGTGTGTGTTTGTGCATGAGTGTGTGTGTTTGTGTGTGCGTGTGTTTGTTTGTGCGTGTATATGTGCGTGTGTGTGCGTTTGTTTGTTTGTGCTTGTGTTTGTTTGTACGTGCGTGTGTTTGTTTGTGCGTGCGTGTGTTTGTTTGTGCGTGCGTGTGTGTTTGTGCGTGTGTGTGTTTGTGCGTACGTGTGTGTTTGTGCGTGCGTGCGTGTGTGTGTTTGTGCGTGCGTGTGTTTGTTTGTGCGTGTGTATGTGCGTGTGTATGTGCGTGTGTGTATGCGCGTTTGTTTGTTTGTGCGTGCGTGTGTGTGTTTGTGCGTGTGTGTGTGCGTGCGTGCGTGCGTGCGTGTGTTTCTTTGTGCGTGCGTGCGTTTGTTTGTGCGTGCGTGTGTGTGTTTGTGCGTGCGTGTGTGTTTGTGCGTGCGTGTGTGTGTTTGTGCGTGTGTGTGTGTGTTTGTGCGTGTGTGTGTGCGTGCGTGCGTGTTTGTTTGTGCGTGCGTGTTTTTGTGCGTGCGTGCGTTTATTTGTGCGTGCGTGTGTGTGTTTGTGCGTGCGTGTGTGTTTGTGCGTGCGTGTGTGTTTGTGCGTGCGTGTGTTTGTGCGTGCGTGTGTTTGTGCGTGCGTGTGTGTTTGTGCGTGCGTGTGTTTGTTTGTGCGTGTGTGTTTGCGTGCGTGCGTGTGTTTGTTTGTGCGTGCGTGTGTTTGTGCGTGCGTGCGTTTGTTTGTGCGTGCGTGTGTGTGTTTGTGCATGCGTGTGTGTTTGTGCGAGCGTGTGTGTGTTTGTGCATGCGTGTGTGTTTGTGCGTGCGTGTGTGTGTTTGTGCGTGCGTGTGTGTTTGTGCGTGCGTGTGTGTGTTTGTGCGTGTGTGTGTGTGTTTGTGCGTGTGTGTGTGTGTTTGTGCGTGTGTGTGTGCGTGCGTGCGTGTGTTTGTTTGTGCGTGCGTGTGTTTGTGCGTGCGTGTTTGTGCGTGCGTGCGTTTGTTTGTGCGTGCGTGTGTGTGTTTGTGCGTGCGTGTGTGTTTGTGCATGCGTGTGTGTGTTTGTGCGTGTGTGTGTGTGTTTGTGCGTGTGTGTGTGTGTTTGTGCGTGTGTGTGTGCGTGCGTGCGTGTGTTTGTTTGTGCGTGCGTGTGTTTGTGCGTGCGTGCGTTTGTGCGTGCGTGTGTGTGTTTGTGCGTGCGTGTGTGTTTGTGCATGCGTGTGTGTGTGTTTGTGTGTGCGTGTGTTTGTTTGTGCGTGTATATGTGCGTGTGTGTGCGTTTGTTTGTTTGTGCGTGTGTTTGTTTGTGCGTGCGTGTGTTTGTTTGTGCGTGCGTGTGTGTTTGTGCGTGTGTGTGTTTGTGCGTGCGTGTGTGTTTGTGCGTGCGTGCGTGTGTGTGTTTGTGCGTGCGTGTGTTTGTTTGTGCGTGTGTATGTGCGTGTGTATGTGCGTGTGTGTGTGCGCGTTTGTTTGTTTGTGCGTGTGTTTGTTTGTGCGTGTGTGTTTGTGCGTGCTTTTGTTTTTGCGTGCGTGTGTGTTTGTGCGTGCGTGTTTGTGCGTGTGCGTGCGTGTGTTTGTTTGTGCGTGCGTGTGTGTGTTTGTGCGTGCGTGTGTGTGTTTGTGCGTGCGTGTGTGTGTTTGTGCGTGCGTGTGTTTGTTTGTGCGTGCGTGTGTTTGTGCGTGTTTGTGCGTGCGTGTGTGTTTGTGCGTGCGTGTGTGTTTGTGCGTGCGTGTGTGTTTGTGCGTGTGTGTGTGTTTGTGCGTGCGTGTGTTTGTTTGTGCGTGTGTGTTTGTGCGTGTGTGTTTGTGCGTGTGTGTTTGTGCGTGCGTGTGTTTGTGCGTGTTTGTGCGTGCGTGTGTGTGTTTGTGCGTGCGTGTGTGTTTGTGCGTGCGTGTGTGTGTTTGTGCGTGCGTGTGTGTTTGTGCGTGCGTGTGTGTTTGTGCGTGTGTGTGTGTTTGTGCGTGCGTGTGTTTGTTTGTGCGTGTGTGTTTGTGCGTGTGTGTTTGTGCGTGTGTGTTTGTGCGTGCGTGTGTGTTTGTGCGTGTGTGTTTGTGCGTGCGTGTGTGTTTGTGCGTGTGTATGTGTGTGTATGTGCGTGTGTGTGTGCGCGTTTGTTTGTTTGTGCGTGTGTTTGTTTGTGCGTGTGTGTTTGTGCATGCGTGTTTGTGCGTGTGCGTGCGTGTGTTTGTTTGTGCGTGTGTGTGTTTGTTTGTGCGTGCGTGTGTTTGTGCGTGTTTGTGCGTGCGTGTGTGTGTTTGTGCGTGCGTGCGTGTGTTTGTTTGTGCGTGCGTGTGTTTGTGCGTGTTTGTGCGTGCGTGTGTGTGTGCGTGCGTGCGTGTTTGTTTGTGCGTGTGTGTGTTTGTGCGTGCGTGTGTGTTTGTGCGTGCGTGCGTTTGTTTGTGCGTGCGTGCGTGTGTTTGTGCGTGCGTGTGTGTTTGTGCGTGCGTGCGTGCGTGTGTTTGTGCGTGCGTGTGTTTGTGCGTGCGTGTGTGTGTGTGTTTGTGCGTGCGTGTATGTGCGTGCGTGTGCGTGTGTGTGTGCGTGCGTGTGTTTGTTTGTGCGTGTGTGTGTGCGTGCGTGCGTGTGTTTGTTTGTGCGTGTGTGTGTTTGTGCGTGCGTGTGTGTTTGTGCATGAGTGTGTGTGTTTGTGTGTGCGTGTGTTTGTTTGTGCGTGTATATGTGCGTGTGTGTTCGTTTGTTTGTTTGTGCTTGTGTTTGTTTGTGCGTGCGTGTGTGTTTGTGCGTGTGTGTGTTTGTGCGTACGTGTGTGTTTGTGCGTGCGTGCGTGTGTGTGTTTGTGCGTGCGTGTGTTTGTTTGTGCGTGTGTATGTGCGTGTGTATGTGCGTGTGTGTGTGCGCGTTTGTTTGTTTGTGCGTGTGTTTGTTTGTGCGTGTGTGTTTGTGCGTGCGTGTGTTTGTGCGTGCGTGTGTGTTTGTGCGTGCGTGTTTGTGCGTGTGCGTGCGTGTGTTTGTTTGTGCGTGCGTGTGTTTGTTTGTGCGTGCGTGTGTGTTTGTGCATGCGTGTGTTTGTTTGTGCGTGTGTGTTTGTGCGTGTGTGTTTGTGCGTGTGTGTTTGTGCGTGAGTGTGTGTTTGTGCGTGTGTGTTTGTGCGTGTGTGTGTGTTTGTGCGTGCGTGCGTGTGTTTGTGCGTGCGTGTGTTTGTGCGTGCGTGTGTGTTTGTGCGTGCGTGTGTTTGTTCGAGCGTGTGTTTGTTTGTGCGTGCGTGTGTTTGTTTGTGCGTGCGTGTGTGTGTTTGTTTGTGCGTGCGTGTGTTTGTGCGTGCGTGCGTGTTTGTTTGTTTGTGCGTGTGTTTGTTTGTGCGTGCGTGTGTGTTTGTGCGTGTGTGTGTTTGTGCGTGCGTGTGTGTTTGTGCGTGCGTGCGTGTGTGTGTTTGTGCGTGTGTGTGTTTGTTTGTGCGTGTGTATGTGCGTGTGTATGTGCGTGTGTGTGTGCGCGTTTGTTTGTTTGTGCGTGTGTTTGTTTGTGCGTGTGTGTTTGTGCGTGCGTGTGTTTGTGCGTGCGTGTGTGTTTGTGCGTGCGTGTTTGTGCGTGTGCGTGCGTGTGTTTGTTTGTGCGTGCGTGTGTTTGTTTGTGCGTGCGTGTGTGTTTGTGCGTGCGTGTGTGTGTTTGTGCGTGCGTGTTTGTGCGTGCGTGTGTTTGTTTGTGCGTGCGTGTGTGTGTTTGTGCGACGTGTGTGTGTTTGTGCGTGCGTGCGTTTGTTTGTGCGTGCGTGTGTTTGTGCGTGTGTGTTTGTGCGTGCGTGTGTGTGTTTGTGCGTACGTGTGTGTTTGTGCGTGTGTGTGTGTTTGTGCGTGCGTGTGTTTGTTTGTGCGTGTGTGTTTGTGCGTGTGTGTTTGTGCGTGTGTGTTTGTGCGTGCGTGTGTGTTTGTGCGTGCGTGTGTGTTTGTGCGTGCGTGTGTTTGTTTGTGCGTGTGTGTTTGTGCGTGTGTGTTTGTGCGTGCGTGTGTGTTTGTGCGTGTGTGTTTGTGCGTGCGTGTGTGTTTGTGCGTGCGTGTGTTTGTTTGTGCGTGTGTGTTTGTGCGTGTGTGTTTGTGCGTGCGTGTGTGTTTGTGCGTGTGTGTTTGTGCGTGTGTGTGTGTTTGTGCGTGCGTGCGTGTGTTTGTGCGTGCGTGTGTTTGTTTGTGCGTGCGTGTGTGTGTTTGTGCGTGCGTGCGTGTGTTTGTTTGTGCGTGCGTGTGTGTGTTTGTGCGTGCGTGTGTTTGTTTGTGCGTGCGTGTGTGTTTGTGCGTGCGTGTGTGTGTTTGTGCGTGCGTGTTTGTGCGTGCGTGTGTTTGTTTGTGCGTGCGTGTGTGTGTTTGTTTGTGCGTGCGTGTGTGTGTTTGTGCGTGCGTGCGTGTGTTTGTTTGTGCGTGTGTGTGTTTGTGCGTGCGTGTGTGTTTGTGCGTGCGTGCGTTTGTTTGTGCGTGCGTGCGTGTGTTTGTGCGTGCGTGTGTGTTTGTGCGTGCGTGCGTGCGTGTGTTTGTGCGTGCGTGTGTTTGTGCGTGCGTTTGTGTGTGTTTGTGCGTGCGTGTTTGTGCGTGCGTGTGCGTGTGTGTGTGCGTGCGTGTGTTTGTTTGTGCGTGTGTGTGTGCGTGCGTGCATGTGTTTGTTTGTGCGTGTGTGTGTTTGTGCGTGCGTGTGTGTTTGTGCATGAGTGTGTGTGTTTGTGTGTGCGTGTGTTTGTTTGTGCGTGTATATGTGCGTGTGTGTGCGTTTGTTTGTTTGTGCTTGTGTTAGTTTGTGCGTGCGTGTGTGTTTGTGCGTGTGTGTGTTTGTGCGTACGTGTGTGTTTGTGCGTGCGTGCGTGTGTGTGTTTGTGCATGTGTGTGTGTGTTTGTGCGTGTGTGTGTGCGTGCGTGCGTGTGTTTGTTTGTGCGTGCGTGTGTTTGTGCGTGCGTGCGTTTGTTTGTGCGTGTGTGTGTGTGTTTGTGCGTGCGTGTGTTTGTGCGTGCGTGTGTGTTTGTGCGTGCGTGTTTGTGCGTGTGCGTGCGTGTGTTTGTTTGTGCGTGCGTGTGTTTGTTTGTGCGTGCGTGTGTGTTTGTGCGTGCGTGTGTTTGTTTGTGCGTGTGTGTTTGTGCGTGTGTGTTTGTGCGTGCGTGTGTGTGTTTGTTTGTGCGTGTATATGTGCGTGTGTGTGCGTTTGTTTGTTTGTGCGTGTGTTTGTTTGTGCGTGCGTGTGTTTGTTTGTGCGTGCGTGTGTGTTTGTGCGTGTGTGTGTTTGTGCGTGCGTGTGTGTTTGTGCGTGCGTTCGTGTGTGTGTTTGTGCGTGCGTGTGTTTGTTTGTGCGTGTGTATGTGCATGTGTATGTGCGTGTGTGTGTGCGCGTTTGTTTGTTTGTGCGTGTGTTTGTTTGTGCGTGTGTGTTTGTGCGTGCGTGTGTGTGTTTGTGCGTGCGTGTTTGTGCGTGCGTGTGTGTGTTTGTGCGTGCGTGTGTGTGTTTGTGCGTGCGTGCGTGTGTTTGTTTGTGCGTGCGTGTGTTTGTGCGTGTTTGTGCGTGCGTGTGTGTTTGTGCGTGTGTGTTTGTGCGTGCGTGTGTGTTTGTGCGTGCGTGTGTGTTTGTGCGTGTGTGTGTGTTTGTGCGTGCGTGTGTTTGTTTGTGCGTGTGTGTTTGTGCGTGTGTGTTTGTGCGTGTGTGTTTGTTTGTGCGTGTGTGTTTGTGCGTGTGTGTTTGTGCGTGCGTGTGTGTTTGTGCGTGTGTGTTTGTGCGTGTGTGTGTGTTTGTGCGTGCGTGTGTGTGTTTGTGCGTGCGTGCGTGTGTTTGTGCGTGCGTGTGTTTGTTTGTGCGTGCGTGTGTGTGTTTGTGCGTGCGTGCGTGTGTTTGTTTGTGCGTGCGTGTGTGTGTTTGTGCGTGCGTGTGTGTTTGTGCGTGCGTGTGTGTTTGTGCGTGTGTGTTTGTGCGTGCGTGTGTGTTTGTGCGTGCGTGTGTTTGTTTGTGCGTGTGTGTTTGTGCGTGTGTGTTTGTGCGTGCGTGTGTGTGTTTGTGCGTGCGTGTGTGTTTGTGCGTGCGTGTGTGTTTGTGCGTGTGTGTGTGTTTGTGCGTGCGTGTGTTTGTGCGTGCGTGTGTTTGTTTGTGCGCGTGTGTTTGTGCGTGTGTGTTTGTGCGTGCGTGTGTGTTTGTGCGTGTGTGTTTGTGCGTGTGTGTGTGTTTGTGCGTGCGTGCGTGTGTTTGTGCGTGCGTGTGTTTGTTTGTGCGTGCATGTGTGTGTTTGTGCGTGCGTGCGTGTGTTTGTTTGTGCGTGCGTGTGTGTGTTTGTGCGTGCGTGTGTGTGTTTGTGCATGCGTGCGTGTGTTTGTTTGTGCGTGTGTGTGTTTGTTTGTGCGTGCGTGTGTGTGTTTGTGCGTGCGTGTGTTTGTTTGTGCGTGCGTGTGTGTGTTTGTGCGTGCGTGCGTGTGTTTGTTTGTGCGTGCGTGTGTGTGTTTGTGCGTACGTGTGTGTGTTTGTGCGTGCGTGCGTGTGTGTGTTTGTGCGTGCGTGCGTGTGTTTGTTTGTGCGTGCGTGTGTGTGTTTGTGCGTGCGTGTGTGTTTGTGCGTGCGTGTGTGTGTTTGTGCGTGTGTGTGTGTGTTTGTGCGTGCGTGTGTGTTTGTGCGTGCGTGTGTGTTTGTGCGTGCGTGTGTTTGTGCGTGCGTGTGTTTGTGCGTGCGTGTGTGTTTGTGCGTGCGTGTGTTTGTTTGTGCGTGTGTGTGTGCGTGCGTGCGTGTGTTTGTTTGTGCGTGCGTGTGTTTGTGCGTGCGTGCGTTTGTTTGTGCGTGCGTGTGTTTGTGCATGCGTGTGTGTTTGTGCGTGCGTGTGTGTGTTTGTGCGTGCGTGTGTGTTTGTGCGTGCGTGTGTGTTTGTGCGTGCGTGTGTGTGTTTGTGCGTGTGTGTGTGTGTTTGTGCGTGCGTGTGTTTGTTTGTGCGTGCGTGTGTTTGTGCGTGCGTGCGTTTGTTTGTGCGTGCGTGTGTGTGTTTGTGCGTGCGTGTGTGTTTGTACGTGCGTGTGTGTGTTTGTGCGTGCGTGTGTTTGTGCGTGCGTGCGTGTGTTTGTGCGTGCGTGCGTTTGTTTGTGCGTGCGTGTGTGTGTTTGTGCGTGCGTGTGTGTTTGTGCATGCGTGTGTGTGTTTGTGTGTGCGTGTGTTTGTTTGTGCGTGTGTGTGTGCGTGCGTGCGTGTGTTTGTTTGTGCGTGTGTGTGTTTGTGCGTGCGTGTGTTTGTGCATGCGTGTGTGTGTTTGTGTGTGCGTGTGTTTGTTTGTGCGTGTATATGTGCGTGTGTGTGCGTTTGTTTGTTTGTGCGTGTGTTTGTTTGTGCGTGCGTGTGTTTGTTTGTGCGTGCGTGTGTGTTTGTGCGTGCGTGTGTGTTTGTGCGTGCGTGTGTGTGTTTGTGCGTGTGTGTGTGTGTTTGTGCGTGCGTGTGTGTTTGTGCGTGCGTGTGTGTTTGTGCGTGCGTGTGTTTGTGCGTGTGTGTTTGTGCGTGTGTGTGTGTTTGTGCGTGCGTGCGTGTGTTTGTGCGTGCGTGTGTTTGTTTGTGCGTGCATGTGTGTGTTTGTGCGTGCGTGCGTGTGTTTGTTTGTGCGTGCGTGTGTGTGTTTGTGCGTGCGTGTGTGTGTTTGTGCATGCGTGCGTGTGTTTGTTTGTGCGTGCGTGTGTGTGTTTGTTTGTGCGTGCGTGTGTGTGTTTGTGCGTGCGTGTTTGTTTGTGCGTGCGTGTGTGTGTTTGTGCGTGCGTGCGTGTGTTTGTTTGTGCGTGCGTGTGTGTGTTTGTGCGTACGTGTGTGTGTTTGTGCGTGCGTGCGTGTGTGTGTTTGTGCGTGCGTGCGTGTGTTTGTTTGTGCGTGCGTGTGTGTGTTTGTGCGTGCGTGTGTGTTTGTGCGTGCGTGTGTGTGTTTGTGCGTGTGTGTGTGTGTTTGTGCGTGCGTGTGTGTTTGTGCGTGCGTGTGTGTTTGTGCGTGCGTGTGTTTGTGCGTGCGTGTGTTTGTGCGTGCGTGTGTGTTTGTGCGTGCGTGTGTTTGTTTGTGCGTGTGTGTGTGCGTGCGTGCGTGTGTTTGTTTGTGCGTGCGTGTGTTTGTGCGTGCGTGCGTTTGTTTGTGCGTGCGTGTGTTTGTGCATGCGTGTGTGTTTGTGCGTGCGTGTGTGTGTTTGTGCGTGCGTGTGTGTTTGTGCGTGCGTGTGTGTTTGTGCGTGCGTGTGTGTGTTTGTGCGTGTGTGTGTGTGTTTGTGCGTGCGTGTGTTTGTTTGTGCGTGCGTGTGTTTGTGCGTGCGTGCGTTTGTTTGTGCGTGCGTGTGTGTGTTTGTGCGTGCGTGTGTGTTTGTACGTGCGTGTGTGTGTTTGTGCGTGCGTGTGTTTGTGCGTGCGTGCGTTTGTTTGTGCGTGCGTGCGTTTGTTTGTGCGTGCGTGTGTGTGTTTGTGCGTGCGTGTGTGTTTGTGCATGCGTGTGTGTGTTTGTGTGTGCGTGTGTTTGTTTGTGCGTGTGTGTGTGCGTGCGTGCGTGTGTTTGTTTGTGCGTGTGTGTGTTTGTGCGTGCGTGTGTTTGTGCATGCGTGTGTGTGTTTGTGTGTGCGTGTGTTTGTTTGTGCGTGTATATGTGCGTGTGTGTGCGTTTGTTTGTTTGTGCGTGTGTTTGTTTGTGCGTGCGTGTGTTTGTTTGTGCGTGCGTGTGTGTTTGTGCGTGTGTGTGTTTGTGCGTGCGTGTGTGTTTGTGCATGCGTGCGTGTGTGTGTTTGTGCGTGCGTGTGTTTGTTTGAGCGTGTGTATGTGCATGTGTATGTGCGTGTGTGTGTGCGCGTTTGTTTGTTTGTGCGTGTGTTTGTTTGTGCGTGTGTGTTTGTGCGTGCGTGTGTTTGTGCGTGCGTGTGTGTTTGTGCGTGCGTGTTTGTGCGTGTGCGTGCGTGTGTTTGTTTGTGCGTGCGTGTGTTTGTTTGTGCGTGCGTGTGTGTTTGTGCGGGCGTGTGTGTGTTTGTGCGTGCGTGTGTTTGTGCGTGCGTGTGTTTGTTTGTGCGTGCGTGTGTGTGTTTGTGCGTGCGTGTGTGTGTTTGTGCGTGCGTGCGTGTGTTTGTGCGTGCGTGTGTGTGTTTGTGCGTGCGTGCGTGAGTGTGTGTGCGTGCGTGCGTGTGTTTGTTTGTGCGTGCGTGTGTTTGTGCGTGCGTGCGTGCGTTTGTGCGTGTTTGTGCGTGCGTGCGTGTGTGTTTGTGCGTGCGTGTGTGTTTGTGCATGCGTGTGTGTGTTTGTGTGTGCGTGTGTTTGTTTGTGCGTGTGTGTGTGCGTGCGTGCGTGTGTTTGTTTGTGCGTGTGTGTGTTTGTGCGTGCGTGTGTTTGTGCGTGCGTGTGTTTGTTTGTGCGTGCGTGTGTGTGTTTGTGCGTGCGTGTGTGTTTGTGCGTGCGTGCGTGTGTTTGTTTGTGCGTGCGTGTGTGTGTTTGTGCGTGCGTGCGTGAGTGTGTGTGCGTGCGTGCGTGTGTTTGTTTGTGCGTGCGTGTGTTTGTGCGTGCGTGCGTGCGTTTGTGCGTGTTTGTGCGTGCGTGCGTGTGTGTTTGTGCGTGCGTGTGTGTTTGTGCGTGCGTGTGTGTTTGTGCGTGTGTGTTTGTGCGTGCGTGTGTGTTTGTGCGTGCGTGTGTTTGTTTGTGCGTGTGTGTTTGTGCGTGTGTGTTTGTGCGTGCGTGTGTGTTTGTGCGTGTGTGTTTGTGCGTGTGTGTGTGTTTGTGCGTGCGTGCGTGTGTTTGTGCGTGCGTGTGTTTGTTTGTGCGTGCGTGCGTGTGTTTGTTTGTGCGTGCGTGTGTTTGTGCGTGCGTGTGTGTGTTTGTGCGTGCGTCCGTGTGTTTGTGCGTGCGTGTGTGTGTTTGTGCGTGCGTGCGTGTGTTTGTGCGTGAGTGTGTGTGCGTGCGTGCGTGTGTGTGTTTGTGCGTGCGTGCGTGTGTTTGTTTGTGCGTGCGTGTGTGTGTTTGTGCGTGCGTGCGTGTGTTTGTGCGTGCGTGTGCGTGTGTGTGTGCGTGCGTGTGTTTGTTTGTGCGTGTGTGTGTGCGTGCGTGCGTGTGTTTGTTTGTGCGTGTGTGTGTTTGTGCGTGCGTGTGTGTTTGTGCATGAGTGTGTGTGTTTGTGTGTGCGTGTGTTTGTTTGTGCGTGTATATGTGCGTGTGTGTTCGTTTGTTTGTTTGTGCTTGTGTTTGTTTGTGCGTGCGTGTGTGTTTGTGCGTGTGTGCGTTTGTGCGTACGTGTGTGTTTGTGCGTACGTGTGTGTTTGTGCGTGCGTGCGTGTGTGTGTTTGTGCGTGCGTGTGTTTGTTTGTGCGTGTGTATGTGCGTGTGTGTGCGCGTTTGTTTGTTTGTGCGTGTGTTTGTTTGTGCGTGTGTGTTTGTGCGTGCGTGTGTTTGTGCGTGCGTGTGTGTTTGTGCGTGCGTGTTTGTGCGTGTGCGTGCGTGTGTTTGTTTGTGCGTGCGTGTGTTTGTTTGTGCGTGCGTGTGTGTTTGTGCATGCGTGTTTGTTTGTGCGTGTGTGTTTGTGCGTGTGTGTTTGTGCGTGTGTGTTTGTGCGTGAGTGTGTGTTTGTGCGTGTGTGTTTGTGCGTGTGTGTGTGTTTGTGCGTGCGTGCGTGTGTTTGTGCGTGCGTGTGTTTGTGCGTGCGTGTGTGTTTGTGCGTGCGTGTGTTTGTTCGAGCGTGTGTTTGTTTGTGCGTGCGTGTGTTTGTTTGTGCGTGTGTGTGTTTGTTTGTGCGTGCGTGTGTTTGTGCGTGCGTGCGTGTGTTTGTTTGTTTGTGCGTGTGTTTGTTTGTGCGTGCGTGTGTGTTTGTGCGTGCGTGTTTGTGCGTGCGTGTGTTTGTTTGTGCGTGTGTGTTTGTGCGTGTGTGTTTGTGCGTGCGTGTGTGTTTGTGCGTGTGTGTTTGTGCGTGCGTGTGTGTTTGTGCGTGCGTGTGTTTGTTTGTGCGTGTGTGTTTGTGCGTGTGTGTTTGTGCGTGCGTGTGTGTTTGTGCGTGTGTGTTTGTGCGTGTGTGTGTGTTTGTGCGTGCGTGCGTGTGTTTGTGCGTGCGTGTGTTTGTTTGTGCATGCGTATGTGTGTTTGTGCGTGCGTGCGTGTGTTTGTTTGTGCGTGCGTGTGTGTGTTTGTGCGTGCGTGTGTTTGTTTGTGCGTGCGTGTGTGTTTGTGCGTGCGTGTGTGTGTTTGTGCGTGCGTGTTTGTGCGTGCGTGTGTTTGTTTGTGCGTGCGTGTGTGTGTTTGTTTGTGCGTGCGTGTGTGTGTTTGTGCGTGCGTGCGTGTGTTTGTTTGTGCGTGTGTGTGTTTGTGCGTGCGTGTGTGTTTGTGCGTGCGTGCGTTTGTTTGTGCGTGCGTGCGTGTGTTTGTGCGTGCGTGTGTGTTTGTGCGTGCGTGCGTGCGTGTGTTTGTGCGTGCGTGTGTTTGTGCGTGCGTTTGTGTGTGTTTGTGCGTGCGTGTTTGCGCGTGCGTGTGCGTGTGTGTGTGCGTGCGTGTGTTTGTTTGTGCGTGTGTGTGTGCGTGCGTGCATGTGTTTGTTTGTGCGTGTGTGTGTTTGTGCGTGCGTGTGTGTTTGTGCATGAGTGTGTGTGTTTGTGTGTGCGTGTGTTTGTTTGTGCGTGTATATGTGCGTGTGTGTGCGTTTGTTTGTTTGTGCTTGTGTTTGTTTGTGCGTGCGTGTGTGTTTGTGCGTGTGTGTGTTTGTGCGTACGTGTGTGTTTGTGCGTGCGTGCGTGTGTGTGTTTGTGCGTGTGTGTGTGTGTTTGTGCGTGTGTGTGTGCGTGCGTGCGTGTGTTTGTTTGTGCGTGCGTGTGTTTGTGCGTGCGTGCGTTTGTTTGTGCGTGTGTGTGTGTGTTTGTGCGTGCGTGTGTTTGTGCGTGCGTGTGTGTTTGTGCGTGCGTGTTTGTGCGTGTTTGTGCGTGTGCGTGCGTGTGTTTGTTTGTGCGTGCGTGTGTTTGTTTGTGCGTGCGTGTGTGTTTGTGCGTGCGTGTGTTTGTTTGTGCGTGTGTGTTTGTGCGTGTGTGTTTGTGCGTGCGTGTGTGTGTTTGTTTGTGCGTGTATATGTGCGTGTGTGTGCGTTTGTTTGTTTGTGCGTGTGTTTGTTTGTGCGTGCGTGTGTTTGTTTGTGCGTGCGTGTGTGTTTGTGCGTGTGTGTGTTTGTGCGTGCGTGTGTGTTTGTGCGTGCGTTCGTGTGTGTGTTTGTGCGTGCGTGTGTTTGTTTGTGCGTGTGTATGTGCATGTGTATGTGCGTGTGTGTGTGCGCGTTTGTTTGTTTGTGCGTGTGTTTGTTTGTGCGTGTGTGTTTGTGCGTGCGTGTGTGTGTTTGTGCGTGCGTGTTTGTGCGTGCGTGTGTGTGTTTGTGCGTGCGTGTGTGTGTTTGTGCGTGCGTGCGTGTGTTTGTTTGTGCGTGCGTGTGTTTGTGCGTGTTTGTGCGTGCGTGTGTGTTTGTGCGTGTGTGTTTGTGCGTGCGTGTGTGTTTGTGCGTGCGTGTGTGTTTGTGCGTGTGTGTGTGTTTGTGCGTGCGTGTGTTTGTTTGTGCGTGTGTGTTTGTGCGTGTGTGTTTGTGCGTGTGTGTTTGTTTTTGCGTGTGTGTTTGTGCGTGTGTGTTTGTGCGTGCGTGTGTGTTTGTGCGTGTGTGTTTGTGCGTGTGTGTGTGTTTGTGCGTGCGTGTGTGTGTTTGTGCGTGCGTGCGTGTGTTTGTGCGTGCGTGTGTTTGTTTGTGCGTGCGTGTGTGTGTTTGTGCGTGCGTGCGTGTGTTTGTTTGTGCGTGCGTGTGTGTGTTTGTGCGTGCGTGTGTGTTTGTGCGTGCGTGTGTGTTTGTGCGTGTGTGTTTGTGCGTGCGTGTGTGTTTGTGCGTGCGTGTGTTTGTTTGTGCGTGTGTGTTTGTGCGTGTGTGTTTGTGCGTGCGTGTGTGTGTTTGTGCGTGCGTGTGTGTTTGTGCGTGCGTGTGTGTTTGTGCGTGTGTGTGTGTTTGTGCGTGCGTGTGTTTGTGCGTGCGTGTGTTTGTTTGTGCGCGTGTGTTTGTGCGTGTGTGTTTGTGCGTGCGTGTGTGTTTGTGCGTGTGTGTTTGTGCGTGTGTGTGTGTTTGTGCGTGCGTGCGTGTGTTTGTGCGTGCGTGTGTTTGTTTGTGCGTGCGTGTGTTTGTGCGTGCGTGCGTGTGTTTGTTTGTGCGTGCGTGTGTTTGTTTGTGCGTGCGTGTGTGTGTTTGTGCATGCGTGCGTGTGTTTGTTTGTGCGTGCGTGTGTGTGTTTGTTTGTGCGTGCGTGTGTGTGTTTGTGCGTGCGTGTGTTTGTTTGTGCGTGCGTGTGTGTGTTTGTGCGTGCGTGCGTGTGTTTGTTTGTGCGTGCGTGTGTGTGTTTGTGCGTACGTGTGTGTGTTTGTGCGTGCGTGCGTGTGTTTGTTTGTGCGTGCGTGTGTTTGTTTGTGCGTGCGTGTGTGTTTGTGCGGGCGTGTGTGTGTTTGTGCGTGCGTGTGTTTGTGCGTGCGTGTGTTTGTTTGTGCGTGCGTGTGTGTGTTTGTGCGTGCGTGTGTGTGTTTGTGCGTGCGTGCGTGTGTTTGTTTGTGCGTGCGTGTGTGTGTTTGTGCGTGCGTGCGTGAGTGTGTGTGCGTGCGTGCGTGTGTTTGTTTGTGCGTGCGTGTGTTTGTGCGTGCGTGCGTGCGTTTGTGCGTGTTTGTGCGTGCGTGCGTGTGTGTTTGTGCGTGCGTGTGTGTTTGTGCATGCGTGTGTGTGTTTGTGTGTGCGTGTGTTTGTTTGTGCGTGTGTGTGTGCGTGCGTGCGTGTGTTTGTTTGTGCGTGTGTGTGTTTGTGCGTGCGTGTGTTTGTGCGTGCGTGTGTTTGTTTGTGCGTGCGTGTGTGTTTGTGCGTGCGTGCGTGTGTTTGTTTGTGCGTGCGTGTGTGTGTTTGTGCGTGCGTGCGTGAGTGTGTGTGCGTGCGTGCGTGTGTTTGTTTGTGCGTGCGTGTGTTTGTGCGTGCGTGCGTGCGTTTGTGCGTGTTTGTGCGTGCGTGCGTGTGTGTTTGTGCGTGCGTGTGTGTTTGTGCGTGCGTGTGTGTTTGTGCGTGTGTGTTTGTGCGTGCGTGTGTGTTTGTGCGTGCGTGTGTTTGTTTGTGCGTGTGTGTTTGTGCGTGTGTGTTTGTGCGTGCGTGTGTGTTTGTGCGTGTGTGTTTGTGCGTGTGTGTGTGTTTGTGCGTGCGTGCGTGTGTTTGTGCGTGCGTGTGTTTGTTTGTGCGTGCGTGCGTGTGTTTGTTTGTGCGTGCGTGTGTTTGTGCGTGCGTGTGTGTGTTTGTGCGTGCGTCCGTGTGTTTGTGCGTGCGTGTGTGTGTTTGTGCGTGCGTGCGTGTGTTTGTGCGTGAGTGTGTGTGCGTGCGTGCGTGTGTGTGTTTGTGCGTGCGTGCGTGTGTTTGTTTGTGCGTGCGTGTGTGTGTTTGTGCGTGCGTGCGTGTGTTTGTGCGTGAGTGTGTGTGCGTGCGTGCGTGTGTTTGTTTGTGCGTGCGTGTGTTTGTGCGTGCGTTTGTGCGTGTTTGTGCGTGCGTGCGTGTGTGTGTTTGTGCGTGCGTGTGTGTTTGTGCGTGCGTGTGTGTTTGTGCGTGTGTGTTTGTGCGTGCGTGTGTGTTTGTGCGTGCGTGTGTTTGTTTGTGCGTGTGTGTTTGTGCGTGTGTGTTTGTGCGTGCGTGTGTGTTTGTGCGTGTGTGTTTGTGCGTGTGTGTGTGTT